>NC_060166.1:3507451-3546269 GCF_021292245.1 Micropterus dolomieu | reverse complement strand
TGCTGATTGGTCAGAGAGAATATTCACTATTCACTGCATCATCATTGCTGCGCCAGACAGAGGCCAGCAACAGAAAGTTTTATATTTTACAGTTTTCGTATGGAATTTCATCACTAAATCCACTTCTGAGAAGTTTTGAGGTGAGAAATCAGCTGTGTAGATTTCAATATTTCTATATTATATGTACAGTTTATTATAATATAGACAGTTTTACGAGAAGTGATGGCGGAACAAAATGTGCTTGAATATTTTCGGAGTTGAAGAGCGCGGAGGGGGAAGCCTGTGTGTGGCGTCGCTATGACGACCAGCTACGTACTATCTCTGGGTACTGTCTGCAATGGAAAACGGAGCAGGGCCGAGTAGAGTCCAGTCTATCGATTTGCGCTATGGTAGCATTTTTCGGCAAGGCAGCATAGATCGTCAGAACACCGGCAACAGTTCAGCGTTCAGTCCTGATGGTAAGATGTGGAACAATGATGTTGTGGACTCGAGAGTAACTTATACCATCTGCTAGGTTACGGTCGCAGTCTGAAGCGGCTTTGATTTGGATCACACTACCTTGTTTCTTACGACCCGCCCTTCTCTGCTTCTGATTGGCTAGTAGTCCTTACCTGGGAACTGCACATGTGCAACTCCCAACAAAGATTTTGTACAAGTAAGATGCATCACTCTGTGAAAAAGAGGAGCTGCAGCAATGTGCTTTTGGTGTTTTTTGAAAATTAAATTAAAATTAAATTAATTACGTGCAGCGGAGGTGGCGCTATGACTGTGGGTGAATGTCAGCATGTACATGTGTTCAGGGCGCGACTCTCATCCTACATGTACAGTTGGGTGCAGATCTGAGCATGCACACTAAAATTATAACAACTTCATGTTTCACGGCGAATCATCAATTTTCGATGCCACGGACACGCCCATTGACGAAAACTCATATACATAGCACAACTTTTCATCATGAATGATGGCACAGCAGAAATTTGAAGTCGATCGGACTAAATTCGTAGGAGGAGTTTGTTAAAGTACGGAGTGTGTAAATCCAAAAATTGCCGTAAAATTCAAACTGGCCGACTTCCTGTTGGGTTTAGGGCATCGCTCCAAGAGGCTTTTTGGTACGTCTGGACATGATACATGTGCCACAGAAATTTTAAAAAAGTTTACGTAGGTGAAACTTTGTCTGGGGGCTGCTCTGTAGGGGGCGCTAGCGAGCAATTTTGCCACGACCATGAGCGAAACCCATAAAATAAGAAATTTTTCGCTGCGTCTGAATTATGTGCAAAGTTTTGGTGAGTTTGAATATGTTTAGGCCCCCAAAATTGAGGTTACTTTGCAGAAAAATTAAAGCTGCAAGAACGCTGCTTGCAGACCAGAGCTTGAAGATCACGTCCTGTTGTCAGCAAATTTGGTGACATGTACACTAAAGTTACAATGCTTTCCTGTTTGATGGCAAATCACCAATTTTGCACGCCACGGGCAAGCCGTTCCACAAAAACTGACTGCACAACTTTTAATCGTTAGTCAATTTAGTCAGTGGGTTTAGAAGGCACAGCACAAATCTGAAGTCAGTCGGACTAAATCCCTAGGAGGAGTTCGTTAAAGTACGGAGTGTGTAAATTGCAAAAAATGAACATTAAATCCAAAATGGCCGACTTCCTGTTAGGTTTGAGCAATGGTGAAACATGGGCTGTATTCGAAACCGCCTACTATATATACTATATATATTACTATACTACTATATATTACTTTTTAAGGAGTATATGCTGAGTAACTAGTAAGTAGCTGTATTATTTCTTGCCCAACACTGAGTTGACAATAAGGATCGGATAAATTGGGTATGTTTTGATTATTGCTTGTGAGAGGCTATGTCTAATGTTTACTTTGACGTTGTTGTGGATTGATCACTCATGTAGCCTATATAGGCTACACTTTGCTGTATAAATGGTTGCTTTTTAAGTCGTCCTTATGTTAAAGTTTTTGGCACGTTATAAATTAATTTCTTGTGAATGGTTGTGACAGGGTTTATATGAGGCCTTTTCATAAGGCTTTGATCCGCGGGGGTCGCTCTGCGCCCCTCATCAACAGGCAGGCAAACAGCCCTTCGCGAGGTAACCATGGCAACGGCCTCTCCCGTGAAACTGTCGTGGTGGTTCTCGTCTCACGCACATGCCCGCTGCCAGAGTTGAAATGTCAAACTTTTTCCTACAGTTTATCAACAGACAGAGACTGATCAGCTGTTTGTTTCCTGACTAATATAACTGTATCTTTAGGCCGCCAGGTCTTAAACAGGCGACAACCTTTGCTGCTGTCAAAGTGAAAGTTATTAGTTATATTATTTAGTTATAGAATCAATTATTTCATGTTGCATGTTGCACACTTAGCTGTTGAAGTTTGGTAAAAAATGAATACAAAATAATAATTATTAGAGAGAGGTTGCAATGGCGCAGTGGATTAGACACTTATCTAGAGCTGCCACCAGCTTGATCGGGGTGGTGATGCCCTTTGCCAGTCACATGCCTGTGTACTACTCCTAGCAGGTTGGACATATCAACACATTGATGAGGCTATGTTGTAAAACTGGTAAGTTTATAATTAACGGTGTGCCGATGGCGTGACTGCGAAGTTCCACGTTTCGCCATGATACAGGAAGTTATTGTAACTTGACTGTACATGCTCAGGGATCTCATTTATAAATGGTGTGTACGTACAAAACAGGGCTGGAAACGTGCGTGTACACGCCACTTCCCAAACGAAGGTTGTGATCTATAAAAAACAGACTTGACGAGAGACTGTGTGGTCCTGTAAGTAAACTCTGAACCATGCGTACGCACATAAGAGAAATGATATACGGCGACTCACATGGCAGAAGGATGAAACTGTTTGAAATTAATATTCCTACTATTGTGGAAAATAAATTTAAATGTTACCTCTGAGTATTGTAGGCTTAAAACCTTTCTGAATAAACACCCGTTTTATTGACTTTCCCTGAAGTGCGCAAAAAAACATCATTAGATTATTTGCAGCACACAAAAAGAACCAGATTCAGGATAATAAACACAAACCGAGATATGGGTACAGTTCAATTGGGAATCATATTAATTAATACTTGCATGCAGTGCAATTTATTCTGATTAATAATGTGAACAGGAGGACAAATTACATTTAAATTGATGGCGTTTTCAATTCGTCAGTCGAGCAAATGGGAGTGCATAGTTTCATATATTATCACATGTTCATTGCCTTATTGAGCTAAACGCTGTGTGCCAGCATGTGGATGTGATGCGCTGTAAAAATGCGTTATGGAAAATATAACACTATTTTATTAAAGAAATATGAGTGTGTGTCACATAAAACAAGTCATATTTCTTTTAACTCATTAGCAGCCTTGTTAAGTCAGTGGATTGTTTGTGTAGCCTAAATAAATGTTTAAACACAAGCGGAATGCATTTGGTTTAATCTCTTTTCAAACAGGGGAATCCAACCTGGGTCATCCCGTCTTGCGTGTGTGTCACCCTCAGTGACGTCACTACTCAGGAGGCATGCCCCCTCCTGCAGATCGGTATTAAAGGGGTGGAGCTCCGGTTCCCCCTTTCCTCTGGTGCACAAGTGTTGCGTGAAACTGTGTTATTTACCCACCAAACAACATGCTTCAGCTTCACCAAAAGGAACGTCAGTGTCACACTGAGTTAAATATCCTTTTGAAGCTTTTCTGTCAGAATTTGCCTCCTTTTCTTCCTGCAGTCAGGACGTATTAATATTAATGAGGGGCGTTTCTTTCTCTTGTTCTCCTGTGCATTTTTTCCACACAGCTCGGCCACGCTCACTCACGCACTGATTGAACGCTGTGTTGATGTGTGTGTGCATGCAAACAGTTGCGTGTGATGACAGATCATACCATCAGGTTAAAAGCAGGCGGGAAGCTGACGCTCTACATGTCTAATGGACTGTGGCTGCCTGTGGCAGATTCAACTTTTGTATTCTCATTTGACAAAAGTCTGGATGGCACATTTGGCGCGCGCCCCCTCGCGCGGCGGCACTGTAGGAGAGAGTATGACGTGCCTGTTGTTTGAATTCTCCTGCTATTAAAAAAGCTTGCTATGTCATGTTGATGATTAACAGCAGGATAAATGCAAATGTAAATGCTCCGTACTTGTATAGCGCCTTTCTAGTCTTTTCGACCACTCAAAGTGCTTTTACACGACATCTGCATTCACCAGTCACACACATTCATACACTGAGCCTAAGTGCTCAAACAGAAACTAACATTCACACACATTCATACACTGGCGTAACAGCCGCCAGGGGCAAATCGGGGTTCAGTATCTTGCCCAAGGACACTTCAACACGCAACCAGGGGGAGCCAAGGATTGAACCGCCGACCTTCCGATTAACGGCCAACCCGCTCTACCTCCTGAGCCACAGCCGCCCCAAAGTTGAGATTTTTTTAATCTTTTGTGCACAAGAAAACAAATTTTTACACACTAAACATTTCTATACTCTGTGCCAAAAAGATAATAAAGTTATCTTGTGCTCATAAGTTATAAAAAGACCTTTTGGGACTTAATAAATTAATCTCAGTGAACAAATTAGGATGAAACAGCCCTCAGTCAGTCTGCTAGTTTCTCCACAGCGTCTTCTTGTTTACAGTGTTGTCGGTCAAGACAGTAGGCTTCACGAATGGACCAATGAACAAAAACTATGTGCAGGTATTACTCATGGGAGTTGTAGTGTCAAATTGCAATTCTTTATTTCAGATGCCTTTTGAAAAGACTACAATTTTTCAACAAGCCAAAGTGGCTAGTGGGAATGACAGTGTTACCCACCACTTTATCTCTTTATTTATTTATTTATAGAGCACTTTTAAAACCAACGTTACAAAGTGCTTTACATAAAGCAGTTATGACATAAAAACATATATAAAACAATACAAGAAACTAAAGTCACTTCAAAATATACTTCAAATAACATCAGGTGAAATCAGGGAATGCTCTACGATAAAAGTATGTTTTAACAAGGGAACAAGAGTTTACTGATTCAGCCAACCTAATTTCCTCGGGTAGATTGTTCCAGAGCCTCGGTGCCCTAACTGCAAAGGCTCTGTCTCCTCTTAGTTTCAGCCGGGTCTCTGGGACCACTAAAAGCCCCTTACTTGAGGATCTCAAGTTACGAGCTGGTATATAAGGTACTAGTAGGTCAGCAATATAGCAAGGGGTGAGACCATGTAAAGCCTTAAATGTAATCAGTAAAATCTTAAAATCAATTCTAAAACCTACTGGGAGCCAGTGTAACGAAGCCAAAACAGTAGTGATATGATCACGTTTCTTGGTTCTATATAAAAACCTGGCAGCTGAATTCTGGACATACTGTAGCCGAACAATAGATTTTTGATTCAGGCAGGAAAAGAGGCTGTTAGAATAGTCCAAACATGAAGAAATAAAAGAGTGTAAAATGGTCTCAGTATCTTTAAAAGTTAAAAAAGGTAGGATTTTAGAAATGTTTCCTGTGTGAAATGTTGTGCCCTAAAGGCAGCATATATAATGAAAATAAAATTGGTCCCAAGACTGACCCCTGCGGCACCCTATTCTTAACAGGTAGTGTATGAGGACGTGTAATTATTCAAAGACACACAGAAACTCCTATCCGACAAGTAAGATATAAACCAGTCTAAAACAGTGCCAGATATCCCCAATCATCCCCGATTGAAACAAAAAAGATGTTATTTGTTTCTAATGTATGTAGAAGCTGCTGCTGACACAATTTTTTTCTAAAATTTTAGCAATGAAGGGCAACTTGGAGATTGGTCTATGATTTTCGGGGAGGGAGATGTCCAGTCCTTTTTTTTTTTTAACAGTGGGTTCACACATGCAGTTTTAAAATAATCTGGGACACAGACGCTGGATAAGGAACTATTAAAAATTGAGAGCAAGCAAGGCCCTACAGAATCCATGACTCTCGGAATCACATCAAGAGGCCTGGAAAATACTCTCATATGTGATACCGTTTCTACAAGTTCCGTAAATGTAATTGGATAAAACCTGTTAAAACTGTCATGCTGTGGGTGAGGAAAATCTGAGGAAGTGGCACTGGGTGTGATAGAGGCTCGAATTAACTCCACCTTTTCAATAAAATACGATAAAAACACCTCACAGTCAGCGTTACTTTCAGTAGGGGCACAAGGTGGGGCTGGATTTAACAGCAGATCAGCAGTCCTAAATAAAAACCTTGGGTTATGGTGATGCAAAGAGATGAGTTCTGAAAGATATTTTGTTCTACCCTCTTTAACCATTCTATTATACTGTGACAGCAGCTCCTTCATGCTAGCGTAGTGTATTTGGAGTCCAGATTTCTTCCACCTACGTTCTGCTTTCCTATGTTCTCTTTTTAAGCTGCGGATACTGTCATTGAGCCAAGGCTGCTTTTTTTTCTCTAGCCTTTGACTTATATAGTTTGACTTATAGTATTTAATAAGGACAAGCAGATTCTCACAGCCTTGAGTTAACTGGGTGTCGGGAGCTGCACCTTTTTACTCCCCTCCAGCTCTCTCTGTAGCTCAGATAATCCCTGCTACCTGCGTGTGCTAAGCTGCCGCCGCCGCCAAGTAAAAGTGCTTCTTAAATGACGCATCAATGAATTGTTGAAATAATCTATAGAAGCTTCAAATACTAAAATCGTTATCTGCATCCCTAAAACTAATCGTTATGTACAACCCTAGCACATGCCTTTAGTACTCTTCCTGAGGCCCCATCCACACTACTCCATTTTAGTTTACAAACAGAGAATTAAAACGAATACAATCTCCGTCCACACCAGCGTTTCAGAGTTGATCTCCGTCTACATTAAAACGACTGAAAACGCACAGCTAGGACCCGTTCAGGTGCACTGGGCATGCGCGTGCCAGTGTAAACATGAACCAGATGGTCTATTCCGCAAAAGAATAAATAAATACAGACTAAGCATCAGACCATTTTTTCTTTTTCTTTTTTCTTTGTTGCATAGATCAATAATGAGTGTTATTTGCACAGTACAGAATATTTTAATAAAAATATGATGTCAAAAACCCGGTCAGCAGCATCGTGTTTCTGCTTTGCAAGACCCAATCGGAGAGCCGAGCGTGAGCAGCTGCATCATCGTTTCTGAAGTCCTCCATTTTGGCCCGTCTTCACTAAAATGCCCTCCGGAGTTTTGAAACGCAAAATGGGGTCGGTAGCGTTTCTAAACTTCTCCGTTTCAGGTCTTCGTTTTCATTGTTGTAGTCTGGACGGGAGGTGCAAACGTAGCAAAAGGTTGTTTTAATTTGAAAACACAGTAGTGTGGACGGGGCCTAAGACTCCATCTGGCCCAGTTGCCTTATTACAGTTGATTTTGCAGTTGATGCTCTCTTCACCTGATAGTTTGGAGAGTGAGTGGCTGGTTGCTTTCTGGAAAGCTGGTGTCTGGGCCTGGATCTGGTCCCCTACTAGGGACGGAGCTGTCCTCAAAGCAGACGAAGAATGTATTTAGCTGATCAGGGAGGGAGGGATCTGTGGAGGTGGGCTGACTGTTGAATGCATTGCTTGTAATCCCGCTTTGCTGAGGTGATGCCTCTGTCTAGATTGGCCCTAGCCCTCCTGTACTCCTCCCTGTCTCCTGATCTCAGCGCAGTGTCCCGAGCTGTGAGCAGCCCCTACACTCTGTTGGTGATAATGATTAGTTTTTTCAGGCTTACAATATCTGTGCAGAAGTTGACTGTGGTGGTGTAGAGCTCTTTTTCTAACTGTTCAAACAACTCCAACTTGGTGTCCTCGAAACAGTGCTGCAGGGCTGGGGAATCCTCCTCAGTCCAGATCTGCACACCTCCTGATTTGTGGTTTTGTTCTACCGATGAGGGGTGTGTAGGCTGGACAGTGTTTCCTCTAGGATTCTTTTTCAGCTGCGGGGGGAGGACAAACAGCAGAAAATTGTATGTTTTCCAATGACAAATATGTAATTTAACATCATATTGGGCCATTATTTTCACAATATCTCTGAACAAATAGTTGGAAAAGCTAGAGCAGATAATAAATAAACAACAGCCAAAGATCAGCCTACTGGAGGAACAACAACCTTTAGATCTGGAGAAAGTACTTTTGGTGCAGAAAACAAGACAAAACCTCCCTTCTGAGGTGCATTTTATTTGCACATTAAAATCCAAAAAGAAACGTCTCCTCATCAGCTTAAAAGGACTAGTTTGCATCACTAATTAGCTTTACTTACGGTCACCTCCATCCTTTCTTTTCCTAAACCACTTTTTCAGACTGAAAACTGAAAAATAATTCAGTCTGTACAGGACAGAGCTGCAGGTTACGTCAGTTCACTTGACCTGATGTTCATCAAGGCAGTAATAAAATACAGCTTCCAGTTACTTTCTATAAATTGAGCTAATGTTAAGTTACATAGCAGCTCTGTAGCTACTGTAGAAGCTTTCCTGCTTCACTTTTTCACCAGCAGGTGGGAAACAACAGACTTTTCTTGGTCTTGAGAAGCAGACACACTGTAACAGACACCGTACATTTACTGCCAGAATATTTTCCTCCGCTCGCGTTCACCGTCACTTTCTGCCGCTCGGACAGTCAAACACTCGCTACGCACATCCCGATTTCTTACAGGAGTTACGCTGTTCTTATAACACCATCTGTCACGTATGTTCTGCATAGAACGAGGAGAGGAAGCGAGCCGAGCATTGAGTGCTGCCGTGCTCGCACAGTGTGCGAGTGAAAACATTTGTAGCGCATAGTTTAATGATCGTGGGAAATTGTAGTAGTGGCGATCGTGATGAATATAGAGGAAACACTGCTGGAGTCAGGAACAGGGTCAGGTGATCTGACTGTCCAAGATGAGGTGAGCAGTGAAATCTACCCTGCTCAAAAAATAAAGGGAACACTAAAATAACATATCCTAGATCTGAACGAATGAAATAATCTCATTAAATACTCCTTTCTTTACATAGTTGAATGTGCTGACAACAAAATCACACAAATATTATCAATGGAAATCAAATTTATCAACCCATGGAGGTCTGGATTTGGAGTCACACTCAACATCAAAGTGGAAAACTACACTACAGGCCGATCCAACTTTGATGTAATGTCCTTAAAACAAGTCAAAATGAGGCTCAGTAGTGTGTGTGGCCTCCACGTGCCTGTATGACCTCCCTACAACGCCTGGGCATGCTCCTGATGAGGTGGCGGATGGTCTCCTGAGGGATCTCCTCCCAGACCTGGACTAAAGCATCCAACTTGGATGTTGGTGGATGGAGCGAGACATGATGTCCCGGATGTCCTCAGTTGGATTCAGGTCTGGGGAACGGGCTGGCCGGTCCATAGCATCAATGCCTTCCTCTTGCAGGAACTGCTGACACACTCCAGCTACATGAGGTCTAGCATTGCCTTGCATTAGGAGGAACCCAGGGCCAACCGCACCAGCATATGGTCTCACAAGGGGTCTGAGGATCTCATCTCGGTACCTAATGGCAGTCAGGCTACCTCTGGCGAGCACATGGAGGGCTGTGCAGCCCCCCAAAGAAATGCTGTAGGGTTGTAGACTCCGTCTCATGCTACCACTAGAGTGAAAGCACCGCCAGCAGAGAATGAATTTCGCAATGTGTATGTGACAATAAAAGTATCTTCTTATTATAAAGGTTAATAATACAGGATGAGAGCAGGTGAGAACAGAAAAATATGGGAGAAACCCGGGGAAACTGGGAGGGTTGACATGAGAGGAGTAATGTTAGAGAGAGGAATGGGGTAATGTGAGGCTACACACTACTATGGATTTTGTAAATCGTTTAACGAATACGATCTTCTTCGTCCACAGCAGCGTTTTAGCTGTGTATCAGAGTTGATATCCGTCTATATTAAAATGAATGAAAATGCACACATAGTAGCTGTTCACGTACACTGAGCGTGCACTTGTTGGTGTAATCATGAAGCAGATGGTCTACTCCGCAGTTGCAGAAGATTTGGTGAATGAAGAAAGTAATACAGACGAATAACCACACCAGGTATCTTTTTGCATGGACTGACAACGGGCTGGAAATGTTACTGAAAGTAACACGGGAGTACAGAGAGATGTGCCGGTGGAAAACAGAGTCGTCACCTAAATATGGCATCATACACAGTACATTTACAGTTATTTACAGGCCAAAATATTTTAATAAAACACCAACACAGTCACCATCACCATCTGACAGTAGCGTTGTGTTTTTGCTTTGCATGACTAAAAAGACTGAATCAGAAACCCAAATGTGCGTGTCTGTGTCATCGTTTTTAAAATCCTCTGTTCATGGGATCAATGGCATTTTCAAACTTCTCTGTTTACTTCTTGCTCCAGTTGTGGGTTCAAATCCCACCTCCGGCAGAATTGATAATTGCTTTCAACTTCAAACACGTGTGTGGTGTTCAGTTCCCACAGACTTGCAGTGGCTGTCTTTAAATTTGTATGTTGTTAGTCTTTCTAAATCAATACTTACGTGGATAACAGTGTTTCCTTGAAATAGTTGACAGCTCTATATATTTTATTCAACAACAGTGGACTCGACCTCAAATAAAATATATTTACAAGCTAAACTGTTGTGCCAGGAATGTTTTGTCATTGAGTGCCCTCTGTTGGTGCTTTGGAGGCATTTCATGTCCATAAAAACCAGAGCAATGAAGAAAGTTAAAATCAGTACTTAACCAGTGCATCTTCGTAGCGCAGTGGTTAAGTGCTTACCATTCAGATCCCGGTCGTGGTATGTTGACTCCAATACTGAACTGAAGAAATATTTCTGCAAATTCATCTCATTTTTGATGACCTAAATGTTCTCAAAAACTTACAAAATTTTGCATACATTCCAGGCAGGTCAACAACCAACAGGAAGTCGGCAGTTTAGATTTAATTGTCATATTTGGCGATTTAAACACTCCACCTTGAACACATCCATATGCCATTATTCACCCAAAGTCATAGCGCCATGCTTCATGCTGTGATGTGTTGGCAATAAAAAAACTGTCCCAGAAAAGCCTTAACACCGTGATGATGCTGTGTTGTGAAGCTTATTAATAACTACATGACATGCATATTGTTGTGTCCACGTGAATTCTTTTCTGTTAAAGTAATTTTAATCAATGCATGACACATCACTTTATTCTACAAAACCCATTCTGGTTTAATACATTTACATTATAATGATGTATATTATTTTATGTTTTGGCATCTCAAACTCCCAAAATGTCAGGTGGTACAACCATCTGTGCAAATAAACAGTTTTAAGAAAAGATTTTTTTGGGATAGTAATTGTGTTTTAAGGATAGTAATCCAAAATAAAATACTGTGGTATGATATGTTTTAAACTTTTAATATAAACCAAATTGTACAAAGTTGCTGAGATAATTGAAAAAATTCTGTTCAGCAGTTTGCATGTTTTCAGTTGTCAGGGTAGTACAACCGTTATTCCGAAGTAAAAATTTATTAACAGGTTATTATATCATCCAGAGGGCCCCACGTGACCTTTATGTCTGAGTGAAAATCCCTTTCAAATAATGATAAAAATACCTATGTTCAACTTATAGACTGGTTCACTTTCCATGTCAGTGGTACAACCAATGTAATACTTGGAAATTATTAATTAGGGCCTGAGCACAAACTGTGCAAAGTCCTTATTGAAACTGAAGGTATTCTTTTTTTTCTTTCTGGAAAGTAACCTCAATTTTGGGGGCCTAAACATACTTGAAAACTCACCGAACTTTGCACAAAATTCAGGAGTGGCGAAAAATTTCGTATTTGATGGGTTTTGTGCTTGGGCGTGGCAAAATGGCTCGGTTGTGCTCCCCTACAGAGCAGCCCCCGGACTAAGTTTTACCTATGTGTATGAAATGTCTGTGGTAGGTGTATCATGTCCAGACGTACAAAAAAGCCTCTTGGAGCCATTGCCTAAACCCAACAGGAAGTCGGCCATTTTGGATTTAATGGTCATTTTTGGTGATTTACACACTTTGTACTTAATAATATTTCTCAGGATGTATTGACAGAAATGCAATATAAGATCCATAACTATGTTTTCAGTGGTGTACGAAGACCTTACATAATGAACCTTTATGTTTATTACCTTAGAATGAGCCATTTTTATCTACATAACCACGGGCACCCCTTCTATGGAGGTCTCAGTATTGTGTCGTCATGTTTCTACAATAGCCGACAACGGACAAACAGTGCTACAGAGCGCGTTTCGTCATCACAGCGTTCTTTTGCTTGTATAATTCCGGCAGTGTAGATGCCCGTCACTACATTAAGGGCCAGATTTACTAAAGGTTTGCGCAAGTAAAAACATGTGCAAACTTTATCACCAGCAAATTAGCATGTAAGCTGATCTACTGACAGTGTGCACACTGAGTGACGTCTTTCAAAAGCACAAGGTAGCACCTGTTGTTCATTTAGTACTTTTGCCTTAATGAATATGCAATTTGGGGCGTAACATGCAAATACATTTATTTACTACACGCAATGTGATCTACCAAGCCTAAACGCAATTTCATGTGAGTGCAACAGCCTCTGTATTTAATACGTTTGAAAGGAAGGTGCAAACCGTTGAGCAGAGATGGCTGCTGTTATTGTTACCAGAAGGAGACACAGCCGTAATGAAAGAAAATGTAGAGAAATTAACATTAGATAATGTTATTCTATAACCAGTGGATTGAAATACAATTATTTTATTTATTCGATGAACTAT
Organism: Micropterus dolomieu; assembly: GCF_021292245.1. Lineage (NCBI taxonomy): Eukaryota > Metazoa > Chordata > Actinopteri > Centrarchiformes > Centrarchidae > Micropterus > Micropterus dolomieu. The sequence continues at coordinate 3,533,551 of NC_060166.1, read as the reverse complement.
ATGAATAGAATTTTTTTTGTATTTTCATTTAGCAAAATTGCTTTGGCAATACTGTTGTATTAACATTCATGCCAATAAAGCAAATTTCGTTTCAACCTGATTTATTTTCTCCGGGCCCCCAGCTGCAGTGCATGGATCACGCATAAAATTCATTCAGCCAGGGGGAACAATCACCGACTGTTCACAGCGCGCCGGTCGTAATAGCAACACAACTCATTGTAGGTATCGAAGAGGGAATGGGGCGTACAGGGACAGATCGCGGCGCGACCGGGCACGGTGCAGACGGTCAGTGATTGTTCCCTCTGGCTGGATGAAGCACGATCTGCTGGCATTTCCTTGCGTCTGGGTCATTCCAGCATACTGTATCTATTTTTGCTGGGGTTTTCCAAAGCAGTTTTTCCAGGTGTGCTGTCCCAAGTACTTAACGCAATCTTAGGCAGGATGGGCAGGTACGATTTCCACATAATCGGGATGCACTGAATGAAACGAACCAAAGGTTTTCACGCAGTAGCTGCTTTCTCTCCTGACTCTCTATGGCGGAAACCATAAAAACACGCAAAACCCTCATTTAAATACTCCCACCTCCATTGTGTTTGCTCCTGTTGTCATCTACGCAATAATTCTTAGTAAATCACCCATAACGTCACCATGGGCTGGTGATGGCGCAATGGATAAAACACATGCCTTTGGTGTGAGAGACCAGGTTCAATTTCCCACTGTGACCCATCCACCATTCTCTGAGCAAGACACTTTAACTCCTAGTTGCTCCAGAGGCGTGCGACCTCTGACATGTATAGCAATTGTAAGTCACTTTGGATAAAAGCGTCAGCTAAATGAATAAATGTAAATAACAGGTACTAAAATTGCACGTGCAGTATTTTAGAATGCACATGCAATTTAGTACTCTTTATTCGGGATGTAAATCGGGCCCTATATGCGTCCGTAGAAGAAGAGGAAATGACAATAATAGAGTAGTCTTCTGGTTTATTAGAAGTAAGAGGAGAAGTGATATTTGGACAAATGAACGAGCACGTGTTATTTTGGCACGAGAGCCAACAGCCTGTGGATCTTTATACCATTAAGCCAGATGGAGTAGGGACAGATGCAGACAGCTGACAACAGAAATCACGGATGTTGTGGATTTTCCCAGATTGAAGGCTATAATGTGGGACAGATGTTTTCAAAGCGGTGCTGAATTAAGTTTGTCAGACAAGCTGTTGTTTGATAGCTTTAGTTTGAAGCTGGCCATAATCACCGAGAGACGTGAGGTGTTTCCCCTGTCAGTGGTGTGAAATATGTAGTTGCATTAATTTCATGTCGCCTACTTATTCTCCAGCCTGTGGGTTGGCTTTGCCGGTTACGTTAGTGAGACAATCAGCTGATCAGTAACGTTAATTGGCAATAAAGCCGTAACATTAGCTTAGAGCATGGAAGCATCAGCCAGCTAAACTTTTACTGCCCTGGTAGAAAAATCATGTAAGGTTAGTTGGATTGGTTTATTCTCCAGCGCTGGCTTTGGCTTGTGGTGTAAAATATGTAGTTGGGATTAATTTCATGTAGTTACTCTCTCTCCAGAGCTCTGTTTTGGCTTTGTCGGTTAAGTTAGTGAGACAATCAGCTGATCAGTAATTGGCAATAAAACGGTAGCTAACAGCTGGAAGCTCAGATCAGCCAGCTAAACCTTTACTGCCCTGGTAGAAAAAATATGATGTTGGATTAGTTTTAAGTAGTTAATCTCTCTCCAGCGCTGTATTTTGGTTTTGTTAGGTTCCTGAGACAATCAGCTGATCACTAATTGGCAACAAAACTGCAGCTTCCAGCATCAAAGCTCGGATCAGCCGGCTAAACTTTTACTGCGCTGGTAGAAAAAATGTAGTTGGTTGATTGTAATTTCATGTAGTTATTCTCCAGCGCTCTGTTATGGCTTTGCAACGTGGACAGAAATGTGCCCTTACTTTGAGTGAATGAGTTAAACATTATTATTGGCAATAAAACAGCAGGGAAGCTCAGATCAGCAGCTAAACTTCACATTTTACTGCCCTGGTGGAAAACATGTATTTCTTTTTACTGCTAATGGTGATATATAACAAGACCGTGTGTCTATCAAGTTACCAATAATGAATACTTTCAGAATTTGCATTAAAAAAACATGTTGTTTTGGATATTGTTCTGCCACTGTGCACACAAATGTGTAATTTGTACTTTCACATGCTAAATGCCCATTAAAAACGTCTGCCCATGGCGTGGCATCCAAAATCGATGATGCACCATGACACAGGAAGTTGTTATAACTTCAATATACATGCTCACATCTGCACCAAATTTTATATGTTTAATAAGAGTCGTGCCCTGAACACATCCATATGCCAATATTCACTCAAAGTCATAGCGCCACCTGCTGGCAACAGGAAATTACACTTTTTACGCTGTAATGTACTATTCCTAGCAGTTGGACATTTCAACTTCAGAACTGTCCCAGAAAGCCCTTAACACATTGATGAAGCCATGTTTTAAAAGTTGTTGTGAGTTTGCTGTTAATGACGTGGCGGCAAAGGTCCTCACTTCGCCGTGACGCAGGAAGTTGTTGTAACTTGACTGTACATGTTCAGATCTTTACCAAATTTTACACGTTTATTAAGAGTCCCGCCCTGAACACATGTACATGCCGACATTCACCCACAGTCATAGCGCCACCTGCTGACAACAGGAAATGATCTTTAACGAAGCAGCCCTTGCGGCACAAAAAACGGAAAAAAACGCTTCTATTTAGGCCGTCATGTTTTATGATTTTCTAAAACGGGGTGAGCTTGTGGCTGTCTTTAAACCCAAGATTTGGATTTCAGTCGTAATATTAATGATATACAGTATCCTTTCACACGATACCCACAATGACAAACTTCATTGACAAGATGAGGCTAGGGAAATATTTAATATTTAAAGAACACTTATTTGTAAGACACAACTTCCTAGATGCTACGATTTACAGGGAATTGGTGGGAATTCAGGGATTCTTTTTCTCATTAGAAAAGTCTGAATTGGTATTAGGCTCTTAAGGTTTGGTTCACATTCTTATAAAATGTTAAAAACTACAGTTTAGTGTACATTGTTTCTTCTGCCTGTCTTCCTGTACCAGCATCTTGTAGGGCGGTTAATAGGGAAACAAGGGAGATACGTGAGTTTCCTGAAGCAGAACTCGGGCGCAAAGATCTACATCTCCACCCTGCCTTATACACAGGAGTTCCAGATCTGTCACATAGAGGGTGAGTCAGGGGAACCAGATCCCTGTGTCTTCTGAAGGTGCTGGTGGGAGGGAATTCATTCACATTAAGAGTTTTTCAAATGAAGTGTTTTACATTTTGTTTTACATCTGTGTCATTTTGGACCACACCTAAAACTTCAACTTGTATTTGATATTTTTCCAGGTACAAAGCAGCAGGTTGATAAAGCCCTGTCCTTGATTGGGAAGAAATTCAAAGATCTGGACTTAACCAACCTATATGCACCTCCACCGCCCCCACTCACGTTGCCATCACTTCCTATGACCTCCTGGGTAAGGATGTGCTCTTGGGCTGCGCTGTGCAAATATTTATTTTGAGAGTTGCTTTTTAGCTGCTACAGTATATTGGTAGACTACCAAGGCCAGGATACCTTGAAAATGCCTACATTTTTATACTTTTCAGCATATGTCAACCCAAAGGCGAGGGTCAGGCTTCATGATAAGAGATTATAGCTGCATTTTTGCTTTATGGTTAGTTGTTATTTTGCAATTTATTGCTACCCTTATCAGATCATTCATTCACATGTCCGCTCTACCTCCTGGGTGCAGTCTCTATAAGGCGCCCCTGCCTGAAAAGCCCATTTTCTTCTTATTGGCTAACTTCCTGGAAGCCTGCCGAGGAGCTTGTGAGCTGCTGTGTCTGAGTCTAACTTCTGTTTATAGACGCAGTTGCTAGTCACCATTGTTAGTCTAACACACAGAGCTCCGTTGGCAGCTCATCCTTCCACCCAACAGTCAACACTATGTTGATGTTATCCTCTTACACTAGTAAGATACTATTTAAAGTTAATAATGTTGGATTAGTCTTCATTTCATGGGGCTATTTGGAATTTCTGGGGTAATGCATACTGTGGGGGGACAAGCATTAAATACCTATCTACCAACTTCAAGCTTTAGTAAGAACTTGCTGCATTTTTGATAACTTGAAGGATTGGTAGTCCATCTAAGCCTGCTGCTAGTGTTAGACTATATTCTGTGACCCATTAGATTATGTGACCTGTAGCAGTGCAGTTGACAGTTGAGGGAAACATGCTGTTTAAGCCCATCTCTAGTCACAGCAGAAGTATGGAAAACACACCTCATAGTTTTGTTCTTATTTTAGGCAGCACTGTACCTAGAACAAATATACAGCAGCAGTAATGTTCATCTACCTCAACAGTAAAATTACAGTAAAATGACCATAATACAAGCTACAAGGTGTTCTACCTTGTTTGTTTTATTGGCCAGTGCATTACATCATGAGTTACAAGTGAGGATGCTGCTTTTTTTGTGAATAAAGTGTGGTTTTAGCTATATGGAAGACTGTACCATGGAAGCCATTTACCAGAAGAGTAACTCATGTGTCATTTGTCTTCTCAGCTTCTGCTCCCCAGTGGAGTGACAGTTGAAGTGATAGTGGTAAACATCGTGTCAGCCGGTCACGTCTTTGTCCAGCAGCACACCCATCCCACCTATCATGCTCTGCGAAGCCTTGACCAGCAGATGTTCCTCTGCTACTCCCAGCCAGGCACCCCTGCCCTTCCCTCACCTGCTGAAGGTAACCTGTGTCATACAGTGGGGTTTAACTCAGTGCATACTGATAAATGTGTGTACAGTTTTACTCATTCTTTGTCTTATGAACCTATGACTCCATAGGCAGCCAGAGGTGCATCTTCAACATTAAAAATCCCCCAGTTGCATTAATGGGCTTATGAAGCTTTGGTTAGGGAGGGGAAAAATACATCAATGGGTTTAGACTTAATTTTATTAGCAATTGTGAAAACGATAAAAAGAAAGTTAAATTGCTCCAGTGTTGTATTTAAGGAACTAGTGTTTGAATTTAGGAGAGTGGAAAGCCTGAAGCGCATTCAGTCATAGTTGGGGATGGGTTTGGATAGCTGGTTTGAGTTTGATTCAGTTCTAAGTTGGTAAAATATCAGGATTTGTTATACTCCAAGCTCCCAGAAGCTATGCTACCCTGTCCAAAAAATCACCAATACCATATCCATTTTTATTTGTTGATGTTGGCACCAGGGCCTATTCAGAAACATAATTGATAGATCTGTGTTAAAGCTAGGGAATGTAATGTTTGAGAAACGGTTAGATTTTGAAAGTATCGAGCCAGAAAAATCCCACTGCCTCTGTTCAGGCCTCTGTCCCATTTGCACTCCCCCAAAATACACCAGGTAAACTTAGCTGATGTTTAAGTACTTCACTTTCCCCAATTCAATATGAATCAATGACGCACACCTCAGGCTGATAAAACAAATCTCACAAAATGGGAAAAATGAAAGAAACAAAAATAGGTGACACTCTTCCAGTCAGGCAGTTAACAAATCACTGAGCTCAAAGCTGGGGAGAAGCTGACAATAACGGCTGGTGTGCCTCAACCTCACTAGTCTCCAGGATGGCAACACCAACATGAAACGTGTGTGGGTGTGCAGGAGAGTTAGACATTCAAATCAGTTGTGTGTCAGCAGTTGTCACCATGACAAGCGTATTGTTGTCTTGGCATACACATGAATTGCTGTTAAGTTTTACTTTTTTAGAATTTAGATAATGTATACCTATATTAAAGTCAGCTGCACTTGTTCCTTGCCAAGTCAAGACTGTACTGACACTTAAAGATCTGTCTCTGTCTTCAGTTGGTGTGATCTGTGCAGCTCCAGCGGTGGAAGGAGCCTGGTGGAGAGCTCAGGTCATCACCTTCTATAAAGAAACAAATGAAGTGGAGATTAGATACGTTGATTATGGAGGCTATGACAGAGTTAAGATCGACTCACTACGGCAAATAAGGTAGGTGTCAGAGGTCTCACTGTATTATAACTGTGTAATCCAAAAATGTAAATACATAAGGACTTCTAAACAAACATAATGTAAGATCTTCTCTGAATATAGTTTCCTTCCAATCCTGGTCAACATCGGCTTTGTAGCAGTCGCTGTGGAAATGATATGCCAGGGAACTAGGATTAAGTCTAATCCTAGACGCATGCATATGTTTATTCAGTTTTGTTGCAGTGCAGGACCAAGTGTAATCCCCCTCCAGTTTAACCAGTTGTGTATATAGTCATAGTCATAGCACCACCTGCTGGCAACAGGAAATGTAAATGCTCTGTATTTGTATAGTGTCTTTCTAGTCTTTTGCACTATATCTGCATTCACCATTCACACACATTCATGCAATTCGGGGTTCAGTATCTTGCCATAAAGACACTTCAACATGCAGCCTGGAGGAGCTGGGGATTGGGCCGCCGACTGTCCGATTAACGGGCAACCCGCTCTACCTCCTGATCCACAGTCGCTTTACCTACATGTATGAAATTTCTGTGGCACATGTATCATGTCCAGACGTACCAAAAAGCCCCCTGGAGCAATGCCCTAATCCAAACAGGAAGTCAGCCATTTTGAATTTTATGGTCATTTTTGGATGATTTACAGGCCTCCATACTTTAACAAACTCCTCCTAGAGAATTAGTCTGAAGGACTTCAGATTTTCGCTGTCTACTCTAAACCCATTGACGATTAAATGTTGTACAAACGCTGATGATTCGCCATGAAACAGGAAGCTGTTGTAACTTCAGTCTAGCTGCCCACATCTGCACCAAACTTTACATGTTTGATATGAGTCCCGCCCTGAACATATCTACAAGCCAAAATTCACCTGTAGTCCCATCGCCACCTGCTGGCAACATAAAGTGATCTACTTCAAAACTATTTCAGAAAACTCTTAACACATTGATTATGTCATGTTAGTTTTCCTTCAACGGTGTATCCTTGGCAGGGCGGCGAAGTTCCATGCTTTACCATGAAACAGGAAGTCGTCGTAACTTAACTGTACATGCTCAAATCTGTACCAAACCTTGCGTGCAATTCATAGACAAATAATGACTGAATCGAGAAAATAATAAACATATTTATCAACGATGAAAATAAAAATTTGTTCCAGCCCTATTATGAGGTATATTTCCATAAATTGTCTTTAACAGATTTCTCCTTTTTATTTTCTAGGTCTGATTTTGTAACACTACCGTTTCAAGGTGCTGAAGTATTGCTTGACAACATTGCCCCACTTCCAGGTACAAAATTGTTTGTTTTAAGACATCATTTTTGAAGGTTTTTTAAGGTTAATTTTACTATATATATTCCCCAATCCCTCACTCTTATGACAGATACTATCCCACCCTAGCCCATCCCACTGCTTATCTTTGTTTGATTGTTTGAAAATAACACAAAGAGACACGAACTCATCCAAAACAAAAAAACAGTTACTTTATTAATTTAACTTGAGTAAGTTGTATAGTCACGTGCAATCGATCTGAAGTAAACAATTGTTTGGAAGATGAAGGAAACTAGCATTATAATATATATATTTTTAAAGAGTATGTGAATTGTATCCAGCAAATTTAGTGTCATTTCATTCAGTGGTGACTTAATTTTAAATGATCTATTGTGTGGGGAGTGGTTTTATTATTATTTCATTTGAAAAAAATAAAAATAAATTTCACCTTTCCGTGTTCTGGCATATGTCCTTGATCAGGAGAGGATCGTTTTTCACCGGAGGCCACAGCAGCATTAGAGGAGATGACCAGAGGAGTGGCATTGCTGGCACAGGTAAGACCACTCCCACTACACTGCTACAGGTTGTCAAAGTCAACTATAACAAACAATAACAAACAAGCAATCTCTCCCCCCACCCCCCCCCCCACCCCCCCACCCCCAGGTCTCAAACTACGATAACAACACAGGCCTCCCACTGGTCCACCTGTGGAACATGGTTGGAGATGAGGTACGATACTTGTATATACCATGGACCTCATTTCTAAAAATGTTTTTCTGATTATGTGCTTCCGTTTGATTCAGAAAGATACTAAGCATAAAAACCTTCCTTATGCAGGTTCTGAGAAGCCCATTTGTAACTTACACACCTGTGATCTATAAATCTCAAATTCACATAAATTTGATGGCATCTGCGTTACAATCAGCGACTTCCCCTTAATGCAGGGCTCCAGACTGCGGCCAAAATGGACCCTTTTTTTGAGTGTGCGCTTTTGTGAAATTTTATTTAGATTTTTAGTTTGAATTTTGAATTTGTTTCATTAACTGTTTTTACGTCATTTTGTTCTCAACGACATATAGGATGTACAGTAAGGATTTTTAAATTTGAACTATTTTGTTTGAGTTCTGATGTGTGTGTTCCCTTCACTTTTTGGAGCAGTGTGGAGTTTATTATGCAACAACAATTACAGTTGCTGTAGTTTCAAAATCAGATTACTCCACCATACTTTGGTATGCAGATATGCCACTAGCATCTTCTGAAAAGGTGAGTCCTGCTGTTTATTTTGATATGTTTCCCTTCAAGGCTACAAGCACTTCGCTACTTATTCACCTATGACTCAGCTGTGTGTTTTAAAAAAAAGATTACTCCGACCTGCTTGTGCCCCTCCACACACACGCGCACACAATTATATATATATATACACAATATTTATATTACAACAATAACTTTAGTAACAGCAAAAACTGTGAAATAGAGCAAGGGGAACATGTTACTCTCAGGAGGAGGCATCAAGAAGGAGCACTGCTGATGCACTATCCACAAACTGTAACTAGTGTAAATTTGTGTATGAGTATAATATAACATTAAATAAAAAGTAGTATTTATAGATTACATTTTCTTTGGATAATCTGCTTACAGATAGTTTATAGAGTAATGGTAACATTTCAACAGCTTATTAGTTCAGATTCAGTTCAATTGTTTCACAAATAAAACTATGTTCTGATTATAATTTCAGATAATAAGTCTATACTATATAGCTGACCACTAGTATATCCAGTTTCATTTTTGTGGGTTAAATCCTTGTGCAAGAAAAATGCTTTACATTGTGGTCAGGCTTTCATTTGTTAATGTTAAATACTAACTTGTCAATAATCATAAACAATCATGCATAACGAGTTCAGCAATTTCGAAAGTTAGCAGGTCAACCTTTTTTGATGTCCCACCCCATCCAGGCTGTGATTGGTCGGTTCACAAAGTGACATTGAAAATTTGCAGTAATGATGTTGTAATGCTTAAATGATGTAATACGTTGATGAAGAAGGTAGAATTCTTTTGTTTTTCCTTGTATGAAATGTTCTGTTAAACTAAAGTGACGGGATTTTTTATTCTTTGGCTAAATGGTTAGTGTAGCTTAAGGCTTATTTCTGTGACAAAGCTACAACTTACAAAAGGTTAACATGTTGAAATATCTAGAGATTAGGCTTAAACAAATCAAACTAGAATTTGGTATTACCGGTTTGTGAAAAATCTGGCTTGGGCCTGTGGACTAGTAGACTACATTACATATTGAATATATGTGGATTAGATTTAAAATTTTACACATCTAGTTGGATCTTGACTGTAGTGGCAAGACAAAAAAACAAAGTCAGTGAAATGCTGATAAAACATGGTCGGACATGCCTATTTGACAAACTCACTTTCTAACTAAATTCTGCAGCTGCACCATGATATATCTTCTGTAATTAATGTGCTTGAATAACCGCTGTAATATGGACTGAAGACATGAAACAGCTTGTCTGACTCTGTAAGAGGGAAGAGACAAAGAAACTGAGCCGCAAGTTAGGTTCACATAGTTTAAATTACTAGTCTTTATGGAATGGTGAAGTGAAATTAAGTTTAACTCCATTCTGCTACTTAGCAGACAATATACAGTAATACAAAATCAATTGCAACCTTGTTTTATATTTTTGGATTTCTAGTCTTAAAATTGACCATTAGTACCTCCTGAAGGTCAAATCATATTTTTAAAAGACACATAAGCAAAATTTGACACCATTAAAACTTAAACAAATTAGATTACTTTTTTAAAAAGACATTTTGTTTATACAATCATTTGTATAAACCTACTTACTGGTAATAAAGTTATGAATAATAATATTTGGGGATATTATTATTTAGCGCTCGTATTGGGGGCACCACCTGAAATTCCATTCGCCTAAGGCCTTCAGGACGCCTTAGGTATGGTTTTAATAGTTACACAATTATTCACTAGTGATCAGTTAGTTAATAATTGCTAATCATTTTGAATCAGTTTAATCAATCAGTCAGTCTCATATCAAAGTTGTTAATCCTCTGTCCATTGACCTGGATTTAAACAGTACACAAACACAGTTCCTGTGATTAAGGTGAAATTTATTAACTAACTAAAGTGAATAAAAAGTAAAGTTAAATATATCAAAGACCTACAACAATAATGATTAAACAAACAGAGTGCAATCAATGAGTGTAAGAGAATTCAATGTGAGTCTAGTTGGTCTATTGTGGGAAAGGATTTGATTCTAAGGGAGCAAGATAACTAATGAACGCAAGTTATATAATCACGAAGTTAAATTTGGCTTGGAGTTTTGGGCTAAAATGACTATGGATTAAAGGCTAAATGATTAAAGATAAAGAACATCACCTCGACCACAGAATGTAGTTTGTTTGTGTTACTGCTTGTTGGTTTCTCAGCCGGTTGGTGTTCAGACGGCCCCACGACTAGTTAAAGCTTAGGTCCTTGGCGTCCACAGTTTCAGCAGCTTGGCACGCCAGGACCGGCTTTTTACTAGCAGGTTCAAAGTTGCGTGGCTCAAACGGTCGCATAACTCTTACCAAACAAAAGAAAGTAAATTCAGCGAAGGTTCACGTGAATATGGCTAAGTAAGTTGCAGGAAGACGAAGAAAATTTCACGGACAATGCCGGGCCGTTGCTTGGACACGGAGCACGCTCCGATGCTGAGCGTAAGCGTGCCAAGAGACGAGCGAAGAGAAGAGCGCATGGCGCTGTGTTTTTGTTGCCTGGGGCGTGTTCCCAGGGGGAGGGCTTTGTTTCCCCCGAGACTTCTGTGTCTTAAATTAAACAAATTCTTAGTCTATTTGCGCGTATTTCAATCAAATACCTTTCCACAATCAACTCTTGTGAAGTTCTTAATTTTTCCAATTCAATTTCAATTCAATTTTATTTATATAGCGCCAAATCACAACAGTTATCTCACAGCGCTTTTCATAAAAGAGCAGTTCTAGACCATACTCTGTGATGTTATTTACAGAAGCCCAACAGTTCCACCAAGAGCAAGCACTAGGCGACCGAGGCAAGGAAAAACTTCCTTTTAAGAGGCAGAAACCTCGAGCAGAACCATGGCTCAGGGTGGGCGGCCATCTGCCTCGACCGGTTGGGGGGTGAAGGAGAGAGAGGGAGAGAGAGAGATGGAAGGAGAGAGAGAGGGGAGGGAGGCAGCCTACACAATATACACACAGAGGTACAGACAGTAAAGGTGATGTTGCTATAGACTAAATGAAAAATGGTACAGATATTTATAGTAGTGTTAATGGTAACAATCGTAATGTTAATGATTATAATAACAATAATAACTATCTCAGAACAGCCTGAAGACATTGATCATAGCATGATCATTAAGGCATTTTCAGGCATTGGCTATGTGTTGGTTATTGTCTGTGCTGCTGTGCGCATAATATTGAAACACTGTGCAGCGCAGTTACATATCTGACCAGCAGAGGATCAGAGATGTGACCCTCATTGCTTCCCTATAAGGTGCAGACAGAGACACTGTCACCTTGTGTAAAGGCGTTTGTTTTTGACCAACCACTGATTAGTTTCCTCACATTCACAGCCTCATTATTGATGGCAGCACATCTCGAAGATGGCAACACGTCTGTCTGTGTGATTGTCTCTGAAAAGTTGCACTTGTTTCGGGTAAAGAAGGCTTCTGTCCTCGATACGTAAATCTGATTGGCATTGGCTGTTCTTTGTTGTACCGTGTTTACTAACTTTGAGCAGCATGTGTGGAAGCCTCCACAGGGCCGTGTACTCCCGTGCAGGACTTTCAAATGTAATTGCTACAGGCTGGCGGACGTGTGCATCTGTCTGTGCACCGGACATGAAATCATTGCCCCTGCCGCTGTTCTTCCCCTCTGATGATGTGGACTTGGCCCCTCTGATCATGGCCCCTCTGATCATGGCTTTAGAATAAAATGTTACTATATATGAAAGCTGAGGTGTCTGATTGTTCTGTTGCTGTTGATTTCAGGGAATGTGCAACCCAACCCAGGCCCAGACTCTGTTATAAGTTAGAAGAATCAGAAGGAGCTTTATTGCCAAGTAGTGTTTTACGCATAAAACACTACTTGGCAATAAAGCTTACTAACACCAAATTTGCTCTGGTGTTAAGGTGCTACACGTAGATAGACATACAGCTGACATAAATAGATGTAGAAATAAACAAATGCAACTAATATAAGAATAACACAAGAATAGAGAAAAATAATACAACTGACAATATAAAAAAATAAAAATAACAATGGAACAACAACAATTTACAATTAACAACAAATATGTACAATGTGCCAGGTTCGTGCATGATATGAGATGAAGTGATATTTACATGTGCAGAGACGATTGTATTATTTGAAAGGGGGGGCCCGGGCTTTGTTGATAAGGCTAGCTGCAGACGGGAAGAAGCTGTTTTGGTCCCGATGGACCGCAGCCTCCTGCCAGAGGGGAGAGTCTGAAACAGTTTGTGTGGATGGGAGGCGTCAGCTGCAATCTTTCCTGCTCGCCTCAGAGTCCTGGAGGTGTACAGGTCCTGAAGTGATGGAAGATTGCAGCCAATCACCTCCTCTGCAGAGCGAATGATGCGCTGCAGCCCGCCCTTGTCCCTGGCAGTGGCAGCAGCGTACCAGATGGTGATGGAGGAGGTGAGGATGGACTCAATGATGGCGGTGTAGAAGTGCACCATCATTGTCTTTGGCAGGCTGAACTTCTTCAACTGCCGCAGGAAGTACATCCTCTGCTGGGCCTTCTTGGTGAGGGAGGTGATGTTCAGCTCCCACTTGAGGTCCTGGGAGATGATGGTGCCCAGGAAGCGGAAAGTGTCCACTCAGGATGATGGGGGAGGGTGGGGCTGTGCTCTTTCTGAAGTCCACGACCATCTCCACTGTCTTCAGAGCGTTGAGCTCCAGACTGTTCTGGCTGCACCAGGTCACCAGAGATGAGCCCAATGAGGGTGGTGTCGTCCGCAAACTTCAGGAGCTTGACAGACTGGTGACTGGAGGTGCAGCTGTTGGTGTACAGGGAGAAGAGAAGAGGGGAAAGAACGAAGCCTTGAGCCGAACCGGTGCTGATGGTCCTGGAGTCAGACATGTTTTCTTCATCTTCACGTGCTGCTTCCTGTCTGTCAGGAATTCAGTGATCCACCTGCAGGTGGAGTCAGGCACGTTTAGCTGGGAGAGCTTGTCCTGCAGCAGGGCCGGGATGATGGTGTTGAAAGCAGAGCTGAAGTCCACAAACAGGATCCTGGTGTAGGTTCCTGGGGAGTCCAGGTGCTGGAGAATGTAATGAAGGGCCATGTTTACTGCATATAGACCTGTTGGCTCTGTAGGCGAACTGCAGGGGGTCCAGGGATGATGGTGGAGGCTTTGAAGCAGGCTGGCACATGGCATGACTCCAGTGTTAAAAATGTCTGTGAACACCGGAGACAGCTGATCAGCACAGTGCTTCAGGGTGGATGGGGAGACAGAGTCCGGCCCCACTGCTTTGTGAGGTTTCTGCCTCCTGAATAGTCTGTTGATGTTCCTCTCTAGGATGGTAAGAGAGGGGGATGAGGTGGTGGACTGTGGCCAATCAGTGGTGTGACGGGGGATGGTGTCAGGTCTGTCCCATTGTCTTTCAAAGCGACAGTAAAACTTGTTCAACTCGTTGGCAAGGCATGGGTCATTCATGGAGTGGGGGGATTTAGGTTTGTAGCTGGTGATCTATCTGAAGTCTCTCCAGACAGAAGCAGAGTCATTCCTTGAGAACTGGTGTTGTAGTCTCTCTGTGTACAGCTGTTTAACATCTTGCACTTCCTTGCTAAACCTGTACTTAATGGGGTGGTGGCTGTATAGATAAGATGCCTGCCTTTGGTGTGGGAGACCTGGGTTCAATTCCCACTGTGAGACATCCACCATTGTGTCCCCGAGCAAGACTTAACCCCTAGTTGCTCCAGAGTTGTGCAAATTCTGAGATGTATAGCAATTGTAAGTCGCTTTGGATAAAAGCGTCAGCTAAATGAATAAATGTAAATGAATGTACTTTGACTCCTTAAACCTGGCCCTGTCACCCTAAACGCCTCTTCCTTTTCCAAACTCAGCTGTCTGAGCTTAGCTGTGAACCAGGGTTTGTCATTGTTATAACTCACCCTGGTGCGTGTTGGAGTGCAGCTGTCCTCACAGAAGCTGATGTAGCATGTCACAGCCTCTGTAATCTCATCACCGCCAAGAACCATAAAAAGGGGGTTTGTCTGCTCCACACACAGTATCTGGTCGGCCAGCTTGCGCTGTGCATCGTGCACGTTGCCGTGCAGCAGAATGTAAACACCGATCAGAATGAATGAAGCAAACTCAAAACAGTAAAACAGTTTACACTTTATGATTAAATATTCCAGATTAGGAGAACAGTGCTGCTGAATCACCATTGTTAATATAAAAACAGATACCTCCACCTTTTGTTTTGCCAGAGAGTTCTGTGTCGCAGTCCGCTCTAACAGTTAGAAGCCTGCCAGCTGCAGTGCTGAGCCCGGTATAAGTTCAGACAGCCAGGTTTCTGTGAAGCACAGAACAGAAGCTGTATAAAAGTCTGTTTTTCCGCACCAGAAGCTGAGGTTCGTTCAGTTTGTTCCCCACCGGAAGCTGAAGTTCGTCCAGTTTGTTGCACAGTGAGCGCACGTTGGAGAGAAATATTGCCGGTAGCAGTATGCGGAATCCCCGCCGGCAAAGACGCACGAGCGACCTGGCTCTTTTCCCTCTCCTGTAGCGCTTCACAGCGCGAGCAACAGCGATAGAACCCTTCACCAAAATGTCCAATAATTCCCTGATGACACGAGAAAAGTGGGAAATAAATCCGTTGGAGTGGTTCCCCTGATGTTCATGAGCTCCTCCCTGGTGAAAGAGCACCGGGAATCACAGCCAAAAACTGAATTACCACACAAAAACAAAACAAAGCGCACCTAATACCGAGGCAGCTATACTCAGCGCCATCTTGGAGTCACATTTTTCATCTCAATGAGTTTTTTCCGGTTAAATTAAGGTATAATTAGATAATAGCTATAATATTGATAATTCTTGTACATGATAGCATGAATAGCACAAACACAGTGAATAGATATAAGCGGCATAAGATAATACAGTATTGTATTAAACAGCAAGAGGGCCGGCTTGGGATCTGTCCTACATCCTTTCAGCTTTTTAAGCTCATGCCAACGAGTAAAAGCAAGTCCCATATGTACGGTTATCTTTTTCTCTGTCACTGTTTTTCTCTTCTTCACTTCCTCCAACTGCATCTTCGGGCTCTTCGCAGTCTCTGCCATGATATTCTTACTAACAAAACCGAGCTAGCTTCCTCTCATAGCTAGCTTGCTGAAAAGTCGTGTTGGTGTGTGTTGGTGTGTGTTGTCATAAAGTATTACACTTTTGTTGCAAAAAGGTTCCCTGTCTGGAATTCCAGTGTTACATAGGAACTGCAGTCTCGCAGTGGCAATGACAGAGATGCCATTCTCCTTATTACAAGTCAGTATACCATGATTTTGAAGATGTTATTTTAAGATTAACTGAGTGTTGGCTTACTGTTTTCTTACTTCTGCTTCAATTAGTCTTATACCATGGTTGCAGACATCCATGACGACACTTTGTAATTTTGATTTATCGCAGTCCTAAAATTGTTGAATCGCTGCATAATGTCATGTCTGAAGTTCATTAATTTCTGCTTAAGTTCAGTTGTCAGGTCTTGCCCAGGGTTTGGATTGGTGGTAAAGGTCCCTCTACTCGATGCCAGATTCCATCGTCTCCACGGTTTTCTTTCCCCTCGTCGTAGTTTTTAGATTTCCCCAAAATTTTCTTGCCTCTAGAAAAATGTCTAGGCCAGGGCGATGCCATCAAGGGAAACTATAATGCGTCACGGAGGTGCTTAGGCCCCAGAACAATAACTTCAGTTTTATCTGAGTTTAACATTAGAAAATTACAGGTCATCCAGGTTTTAACATCCTGAACGCACATTTGAAGTTTAGCTAACTGATGAGTTTCATCTGGCTTAATCGAAAGATATAATTGAGTATCATCTGATTAACAATGAAAATTTATGGAATATTTCCTGATAATATTGCCTAAAGGAAGCATATATAAAGTGAAGAGGATTGGTCCGAGCACAGATCCTTGTGGAACTCCGTGACTAACTTTGGCGTGCATGGAGGACTCATCGTTAACATGTACAAACTGAAATCGATCTGATAAATAGGACTTAAACCAGCTTAGAACGATTCCTTTAGTGCCAATGAAATGTTCCAGTCTCAGAACAGTACAGAGTCCTTTGTCTGATGCAAGGAGGAGGTCGTTAGTAATTTTCACCAGTGCTGTCTCTGTGCTATGATGAGCTCTAAATCCTGACTGAAAATCCTCAAATAAACTATTGCTCTGTAGAAAGTCACACAGCTGTTTAGCAACTGCTTTCTCCAGAACCTTAGAGAGAAATGGAAGGTTAGGTATAGGTCTATAGTTGGCTAAAACATCCGGATCAAGTTTGGGCTTTTTCAGAAGAGGTTTAATTACAGCTACTTTAAAGTACTGTGGTACATAGCCTGTTGATAGAGATAGATTGATCATATCTAGTATAGAAGCGCTGACTAAGGGTAAAACATCTTTAAGCAGCCTAGTCGGGATGGGGTCTAAGAGGCAGGTTGATGGTTTAGATGAAGAAATTATTGAAGTTAGTTGGTAAAGATTGAGGGAAGCAAAACAGTCTAAACATGTATCTGGTCCTACAGCTGTTTCTAAGGTTCCTGAGTTAAGAGATAAGTCGGTGCCAGTTGAGGGCAGGTCTTGGTGAATTTTGTCTCTAATAGCTAGAATTTTATCATTAAAGAAGCTCATGAAGTCGTCACTACTGAGAGCTATGGGAATACTTGGCTCAATAGAGCTGTGACTCTCTGTCAGCCTGGCTACAGTGCTGAAAAGAAACCGCGGGGTTGTTCCTATTTTCCTCTGTTAATAACAAGTAGTACGCTGCTCTGGGATTACAATGAGCTGCAGAAAGTAGGAGAGGGAGAAAGAGAAGCCATCACTAGCTGCTGAGGTAAAGTCGCGAACACCTAAGCTAAAGTACGGTAGCGCTAGCTACCTAAACTTTTTGAAAACAACTATGAGATTAAACGAGTAGTTAGGCAAAACTACTGTAAGAATAAGTGTTTAGTGGACAGTTAGCCGCTGTAATGACAAATCTAACTAATTTAACTGGATTTAGTCAGAGCAGCAAAACACGCTATCAACACACAAGCACCGGAAATAGAAATTCGCTTACCACAGCATGTTGGCACGTAACCAGCAATTTCCGACGTCAAGAGCCCCCCTCAATTCATTCAAAGACCTGATTCTTTTTTCTTTTTTTTTTGTAACATTTTAAAACCACTTCTCAGAAGTGGAATTAGTGATATTATAATATTGATTTAGTGATGGCTGTAGATTGCACAGCACAAATCTGAATTCTGTCGGAGTGTGTAAATCATCCAAAAATGACTATAAAATTCAAAATGGCTGACTTCCTGTTGGGTTTAGAGCATCACTCCAAGAGGCTTTTTGGTACGACTGGACATTATACATCTGCCACAGAAATTTCATACATGTAGGTGAAACGTGCAGTGGGGGCTGCTTCGTTGAAGGTCACTTCCTGTTGCCAGCAGGTGGTGCTATGACTATGGGTGAATTTCGGCATTTACATGTGTTCAGGGTAGGACTCTTAATAAACGTGTAAATTTTGGTAGAGATCTGAGCATTTACAATTAAGTTACAACAGCTTCCTGTGTCATGGTGGCGCTATGACTTTGAGTGAATATTGGCATATGGAGCAGAATCAGAATCAGCTTTATTGCCAAGTATGTGCACACATGAGGAATTTGACTCTGGATTGTACATTGCTCATAATGTGCTTACTCATACAAAATTCACTATAATAAAAATAAAATCAGACTTCAGTGTAGACAACACAAATATACACACGTATGTGTTCAAGGCGTGCCTTGCCTGCATGTGTGTTGACTCAGCACGGAGGATATTAAATACGAAAAGTCATCCTGTTGCTAAAAGAGAAACATATCTAAAAGCAACACCAAATACCTGAGAGCCTTACTGCATTATATTCGGGCGGGTTGCCCGTTAATCGGAAGGTCGGCGGTTCAATCCCCGGCTCCTCCAGGCTGCATGTTGAAGTATTCTTGGGCAAGATACTGAACCCCGAATTGCCCCTGGTGGCTGTTCCACCAGTGTATGAATGTGTGTGAATGTTAGTTTCTGTTTGAGCACTTAGGCTCAGTGAATGAATGTGTGTGACTGGTGAATGCAGATGTAGTCTAAAAGCGCTTTGAGTGGTCGAAAAGACTAGAAAGGTGCTATGCAAATACGGAGCATTTACATTTATTCTTTGTTATAGATTTTGAATTGTCACCTGCTGCCTCACTTTTGTTTCCCTTTACCTAAATAAAAACACCATAAATTGATTCAGAAACATTAACCAGAATGCAGGAAATGAAGTGTTTTAATACTCCAAATTTTCATATAATTTGTGAGCTAAGTGTCTCATCACACCCCTGCTGGTGAATTCCGTCAGTTTTTAGATAAGGCTACAACACATTCATATTTTGGCAATAAAAATGTAATATAATTTCCTTGTTTTCACTTTCCAACAGTGTACCTTTTTAAAGGTGTGTAGCTGACTTAACCGATTACAGCTCAAATGGGCATGGCGGTAATTCACCTGTAGCCCACCTTAATTCACCTCCCATTATTAATATGAATGTTTTCTTCTTCTTTCAGGTGATTTCAGTGAACCGTACGCTGGCAGAGAGGGGCCTAGGTGTATGGGTGGATGGATTTTGAACTCCTAACACACCATTTTCACCCCATTCTCTTGTGATCAGCAGTCTGTGACATGAGTCATCCTAGGGTCCCAGGCATCTCTGGATCTAAGAAGATTGTTTTTCTTTTTTCTTGTTTTTTTTGACCCCCTTGAAAATAAATTAAAAATTGTTTGCAGGTATAATCTAACAGAACACAGCACTGCTTCAAAATAAGACAACATTCCTCTGTTGTTCTTGTTCACAAAAAAACTTAAAGATGTAAAGGAAGAGGTACTAGTGCATTTTTAAAAAAAAAAAACAAATCTATATTGTAACTAAATAAAGGTTCAACCAGTATTTTTTTTCCTGCCCCATCCTAACTTAATGTTTAATCTTAGCATTTGCTGACTGATATGCATCATAATGCTGTGTGGACAAACACCTCCATCAGTCTATGTAAACACTTTTCAGTTTAATTGACACCTCAGCAATACAGGGGGTTTGGGGGTTCTTGTCTGGGTAGAATGTGGCAGCAGAAAGGCTATAGAGACTAAACGGGTCCATGCACAGCAAAGAGCAGAAGAGGTTAGAGGGGTGGTACTTGGTGGAGCACCCAGCTAGTCTGCCAGGTCTTTTTTATTTCTCACTTTGTACATCCTCAATTTCTTTCCTCAACACCTCTTCTTGCATCTTAGTCTCTTCAACCCGAGATGCATGCGGAAGATGAGGGGAAGAGATGCAAGGAGAGAGGAGTCAAGGCAACAGGCTTTTAACATAGGAGACATCCTTGCTTTGAAGCAATGCCAATTAAATATGACGTGTACATCATTTGTCCATTGTTTTGTTATAGCCTGAAGCTTTATTTTCTGATCTGTCAAAAGAGCATACCGATTATCGGCACCAATAGCCTACATAATGACTCCATATCATATCTTCCAGAAAAATGTCTGTCAGCATTATGACATGTAGAAACATCTCGATGTTGCAATTATGAGTAATAGAAAATTTGACCAACAGATTACAGTAGGCCATCATGTATGCCTACATAGAAATTTAGTAGCTAATTCCCAGGCTTTTTTGGCTGTGTGCTTTTTACCTGTAAACAGGTGATCCTTTTCAGCCCTCAGCCTGATGAGGGTGAGAGTTTCATCATCAGTCCCTGTGCATCCTCACTCATATAGGAGCCTTTTAGGAATTGAGATGCCCTTCAAGATGACACACTGATCAAGTTCCAGGTCACAGGCAGGAGGAGAAAAGAGACAATGAGGCACAAATGAGGGGAAATGAGAAGAGTCCACAGACTTCTCTGGGGTCTCCATCCAGAGCTGCTGCTGCACCTCCAGCTAGGACAGAGGAGCGAGGTGGTTGCCGTTGCTCTGCTATTCTCCACCAACTTGCACTGCGTTACAGGAGCCTGGAATTTCAACTTACCATACAAAATGCTGTTGAACAGCTTTTCAAATTGGTGCTCAAAAGTTGGCAAGATTACTGCAACTGCAATTTCTGACAGCATGTTAGCAAGCCAAAGTATGGCTGATGATGTACAACATTACGTAAGGACTGTTTGTAATCTGTTTTTAAAGACTGGCATAACTGTAAAGATGCACTCTGAAGATTTTTTTATCCCCAAAGTCCTGAAAGATGATTTTAAATAATTTGCACACAAAGAATTATTATACAAGATGAAAATTTTTAAAACTCCATGCCATAACATACTCAAAGTACATTTTTTAAGTCTTATCAAAACACAGGTGGGAAAAAAAAGCTGCTGGAGGTCGTTGACTTGTGTTGACTGATAAACCATTAAAGACTAAATAATGTTAATAAGTCAGACTGATGTGGGAAAGAAACACTGTACAATTTCGTTTGCAGTGCTGCTCTTCGGTGTTGACCTAATTGTGTTAAGCAAACCAGTTTTTCATTAGTATGCATGGTAAACCAGCCCAGGAGCACCTCTGTTTTCTGCTCTTTGCTGTGCAGACGTGTGTCTCGGGGTCTCTGTCATCTGTCAGCCTGTGTGTAAACGGGCATTGTGATGCAGTACATAGCAGGACCTTGTTCTTCACATGTGGATAACAGAGTTGATTTTGATTATCGAATTGACACAAGCCTGGATTTTTTTAAATCTGTTCTGATTTCATGGGCCTGTATATCAAAGCAAGTTCAACTTGGTCTGGCCCTTTTGGGAATCCCTGGTTTCATAACTGGTATCACAAAGCTGGTTATATCAACTGCCTTGTAAACTCTGGGCTTTCTTGTCTGACTGTGAGCACTATCAGGTGAAAGAGGTGTTAATTACAAACATTATCAGAACTCTGTGACTGTACTTACTATGACATGAGCTGAAACTGTGATATCCAGTGGGAGATTGTGTTACTGAGGCAGGAAAAATATTTGACTAGGGGAAATGTGTTTAATATAAAAACACAACTTGAGCAGTATACCAAACTGTAGAAAATTATATTTAAATATTAAAAGTAAGGCTTTAAGTGTAGTAATGATCATACCCATTTAAATGTTTGGCTTTTTTTCTCCCAAGATAAGCAAAATGTATTATTTTTCATCACAAAGTTGCTCTAATGTTCTCCTCATTCAGATGTAAATCATCATTCATGATGGCCTGTTTAGTGTAAGATTGCTTTAAAACCCAGAGTGCCAACTGGAAAGCCAACAAAGTGATTTTACTGATCTATGAAAGTGTTTGTTGATCTTATTGTCACTTTACCATAATTTTTCTGTGATCTGATTTGTCAGAATGCAGGCTGTTGACAGGTTTTGATCTGATCCTCTGAAGTAGCATATGTCATCATGGTAATCTTACCTGAAGTGAGCCAGCTTTGTGATACAGAAAAGTGTGAGTCAAGCTAAAAAATAGCTGGCTAATATGCTCCTCTCACTTCATGATACAGGCCCCCAAATGGGAACAGTTTTGCTATTGAAATTCATTAAGATTTCATAGTGTAATTATGCTGCCTTTTCTACAAAATAAGTCCAGTGTCACTCGAGATCTTCTGTTTGAAAAAAGACATACGTCTCCAGGATGAGAATTAACAAAATAATTTTAGATGGCTAATGTCAGGTAGAGAGGTGTTGTATAAAGTAGGATCAGAAAAGCAGAGCTCATTGTGAAAAGCTTGGCTTAAGTAAGCCGAACAAACCAGGATTACACTTGTATAAACCCAACTCAAAGCAAATATGAACAGTTAAATCTTGGTTTAAGTAAGACAAGTTTTTATGATGATTTATTTAAACCTACTTCATTAAACTGAAAACAAGCTCTGTTACCCAGTTATCTTGCTCAATGAAACACCTGTCTGTAGGTAAACCACATCACTGGTACCTGCTAAGCAAGAAGAACCACAGTCCCTCGACATATTACAACATTTTATTGCTTTTCAGTTAAATCTGAAGGTGTCTTGTCACCGTAGTATAGACCTGTTTTTTCAGACATGGAATCAGAATGTTTATCAAATGTTATGAAGTCAGACCCATCCCTGTGTTTGCACACCTTATATGGCAATGTTGGATTCAGCCTGAAAGTGCTAAAAGAACCATCTAAGGGATTAATTTCCACCATGAATGTAATTTTAAATATAAACTCCATGTATGTCATACTTTTATTGGGTCTCTCTTCAGTGGGAATGAAATCACTGTTGTTCCAGCAATAATGCAGCTTCATTTTGACAAAGTACTGAATGGGGAAATAGGTGTGCTTTAAGTGTTACATTTCAAACACTATGAACTAGGAAAGTTGCAAAGCTGTGTAACTGTCAAGACTTAATTCATAAATTCAATAATGTATCTCAGGAATGGTCAATTCCCTGTTTGATTAGTGAAAGGGGGATGAATTTGCTTGAAAAGATGAAATTCTTATGTTTTGACTGACTTGCATACAAGTATGAGTGCTTGAAGGTGTCCACATGTTGGTGCTGGAATTGGAGCAGTAGCCATATTGTCTGTTGTTGGCTTGCGTGCATCCTCCTTCTGTTTCACATTAATGGTCTGTCCCTTCTTTTTTACATCCACATTAAATATGCCATACTACTAGATTTACCCCCTTTACACAAACACAAAATCCCTTGCTACACCTCAAAATCTGTTTGATCAAACTAGAGTTTTGTTAATTCCGCTGTAAATAAGATATTTGACTGTACTTTTCTATAACACTGGAGAGAAAGATATAAAGGGAACATTATTATTATTTGTTTTTTTTTGGTCCTGCCTCTTTCAGTCACTCAATGTTCTCAAACTCTGGGACTGATTTTTAAGTGTTTGCATCATTTGATTATTTAAATGGTTGTTAAGCTCTTGTGCCCAAAAGCATTTATCATGTACAGACCAGTTTTTGCTAGGCTCATCTTAAGTTTGATTTGTTGAGTGTACAGATCTATTAGGGGGGATAATAAAAGTTATTGAAAGTGTTTATGGTACTTTCTTTTTTCACATCTTTAATGGTGAAGGGGCTTTTTGGAAACTCTCTCTGTCAACCTGTGCTGGTCCCTTGCTCACCACATCAATTTATAACTGGAGAGGCAGGTGTGCTGGTAAGCATAATGAGACTGCTCTCCACTTCAATAGGCACAGGTAGACCTATGGGGAAGATTAACATAAAAAATAATTATTTTTAGTAAGCTGACATTCATACGTTCGTTTCGAGCAGTGAAAAATTTGTTGGAGGCCTAAACTTACCAGCATAGTCAGATTCTTTGATATCTAAGATGAAGGTAGAGGTGAATAATGATGGACCTGCTATGAAATAATAAAGGTATAAAAGAAATTGACTCAATTGAAATGACTTGTGTTCTTAGCAACAACAGTAGGAGCTGTGTTACTGACACCTGTGACTATCTTCCAGCCATGTTCTTTAAAGTGATTCTGGAGATGGTAAGAGTAAGAGGCCAAAATGGGCATATGTTGTATTGTTCTGTTTTGCTTGATGAACAGAACAATACAATACATTCCTTTATAGTATGTTATTTAGTATGTTGTTCATTTCCCTGGATGTTGAGTATTGGAAAACATTGAAAGAGCAGGATAAGCCAGTCTAGATATACCTTCAGACTTTGTATGTAGAACTCCAGAAATGGACGGTTGAAGCCACATTCATAATATTTTTAGTTAGCAAATCTTTAGTTGCGTCAATACCTAACTATTTAACAGTCTTTTTCACCAAAATTCTGCATATACTATCATTATCTATATCAAATAGACTTAAGATTTCACACTTTCCTATGTTAAGCAGTAATCCCGAAGCCTTTGAAAATTTATGACTTAATTCTAGAGTTGTATCAATTAAATAAAGTATCATCTGCTAGTTTGAATTTCTTTTAGAAATATAGATAAACCATTTATATTGGGGCTATTTAAAATCTTTAACTTAGTTTTATTTATTTAGTACCAATACACAACAAAAGTTTTCTCATTGCGCTTTTCATATAGCGCAGGTCTAGACCGTACTGTGATATTAGAGAGACCAAACAAATCCCTCCATGGGCGAGCACTTGGCAAAACAGGCAAGGAAAAACCTTTTAAGAAGCAGAAACCTCAAACAGGACCACGGCTCAGGGTGGGCGACCGTCTGCCTCGACTGGTTGGGGTTGAGGGAGAGAACTCGGGGGTTGGGGAGCAGCAGCGAACATAATGATAATGATAATTAGTGTGAGAGCTATAGTTCTGCAAGTCTTTGGCATATGATGGATTGTTTTTCCTGTTGGTGGCACTACAGGATTTGAAAAATTGCTGATGGAGCAGCACTTTGAAGCGGTAGCAGTCACAGCTGACAGCTCTCATACATATTTTTTTTTTCCAAAATGCCCTTTCTAGTTCTTTATATATATTTTTAGTTTGGCACCTATCTTTTCCTGTGCGGTTTGTCCCACACACTTCGTTTCAACTTCAAATTGTACGTCTTCATCATGAGATGTGCCCTCTTACTTTGTTGCTGATATCTGTAATGGTTGATTTTTATATTAATATTTGTATGCATTTTAGTTTAGGAGATATTTACATCCTAAGTGAAGGGTTTTAGAGCTTTTTGGAGATTTCATCACTGTGTCACATGACCAGCTACAGTGCAGTAGAGAGAATTTGGCAGACCAGAATTATTTTTCTGAACTGCTGCCAGTCACATGTATTCATCTCCATAAGCACATAAAAGGCATTTAAATGTAGCCACATGCCTTTCTCTCTCTCAAAATGCCAGTTTTTTAGGTTTCAGCCTTAATTGATAGGTAACCCAAAGTCAAGTTGTCATTGACTACAATTGATACTTCAAACTGACTTCTCCCCCTCTCACCCAACTCTTCAACTCTTCTGTTCTTCTTCCCTCCTGTTTGGAGTATGGACACATGCTACAGTGGGTACGGAAAGTATTCAGACCCCTTTAAATTTTTCACTCTTTGTTTCATTGCAGCCATTTTCCAAAAATTTCCAATAATTTTATTTCTCAGTAATGTACACTCAGCACCCCATCTTGACAGAAAAAAACAGAAATGTAGAAATTTTTGCAAATTTATTAAAAAAGAAAAACTGAAATATCACATGGTCATAAGTATTCAGACCCTTTGCCATGACACTCATATTTAACTCAGGTGCTGTTTATTTCTTCTGATGGTTCTACACCTTCATTTGAGTCCAGCTGTGTTTGATTATACTGATTGGACTTGATTAGGAAAGCCACACACCTGTCTATATAAGACCTTACAGCTCACAGTGCATGTCAGAGCAAATGAGAATCATGAGGTCAAAGGAACTGCCTGAAGAGCTCAGAGACAGAATTGTGGCAAGGCACAGATCTGGCCAAGGTTACAAAAACATTTCTGCTGCACTTAAGGTTCCTAAGAGCACAGTGGCCTCCATAATCCTCAAATGGAAGACGTTTGGGACGACCAGAACCCTTCCTAGAGCTGGCCGTCCGGCCAAACTGAGCTATC
>NC_060166.1:3496564-3507351 GCF_021292245.1 Micropterus dolomieu | reverse complement strand
AATCTTTTAATTGCCAACTGAATTTCTTCTTTAGTTATTGTGGATAATAACTTTTTATTTTGTTCCTTTGTCACTGTTGGTAACTCAAGTTCAGACAGGAAGGTATTAATATCCTGGTCATTGTCTATATGAGGTTGAGAATATAGTGTCTTATAATACTCCAGAAAGCATTGTTGAATTTTTTCCTGTTCAGTTTCTATTCAGTCCTTTAGGGGATTCTTAATTTTGTGAATAGTTCTCTCCGCTTGCTGTTTCCTAAGCTTATAAGAAAGAAGTTTCAATGATTTCCCCCCACCTCATAGTACTGTTGCTTTATAAGAATGAGTTTATTCTGTATGTCCATGGTGTTCAAATCATCCATTTCTTTTTTCAGTTTTATTATATCCAATTTAATATTACCATTATGAGACCTGGAGTGTTGGTGTTGCAGATCTAACAACTTGTCTTCTAAGTGCCGGAGTTTTTGCAGACCTACTTTTTTCAGGTGAGAGGAAATACCAATTATTTTCCCCCTAATCACTGCCTTAAGTGCATCCCATAGTGTCCCCGGTGACACCTCGTCCTTATCGTTATATTCTAAGTACTCCTCTATGTCTTTCTTCAAGCGCTCTTTAATATTTGGGTAATTAAGAATGTTTGTGTTCAATCTCCATAAGGTGGATCTCTTCTTCCTGTTCAGGCAGATATCAGCGTAAACCGGGTTATGGTCTGATATAGTACAGGGACCTATTTCACAATTTTTAACCCTGAGGAGATCAGTTCTAAACATGAAGATATAGTCTAACCTTGAGAAGACATTGTGTGCACATGAATAGTGGGTATATTCCCTATCAGTTGAATGGCAGTCTCTCCACACATCAGCTAATCCTAATTCGTCCGTCAGGTGTACCATTCTTTTCCCAATGTTTCTCGCATCACCTTTCCCGTTTGAAGAATCTAATTTGGCATTTAATGTGAGGTTAAGATCACCACCACATAATAAAATTCTCTGACTCCTTGTTGTTGTTAATTCAAGGATCTGTTTATACAAGGACCAATTGCTTCCTGGGGGAATATACATGTTTAAGAGACTCAAAATAATACCATCAATCTTACCAGTTACCATTATATATCTACCCTCCTTATCTTTATACTCTGATATATGTTCATAGTTTAGAAGATCGCCACACCTCTTCGCCTCCCCGAACTGTGAGAAGAATAAAAGACATGTTTAAAACCAAGCTTGTTCAATTTTTCATGTTCGCTATCAGACAGATGCCTGCAGTTTCCTGCATAAAAAAAACCTGAGCTTTATCTCTTTTAAGGTTAGATAGGGCTTTCCACCTTTTTACCGGATTGTGTAAGCCATTAATATTGATTGATACCATTTTCACTGGTCTGCTACTCATCTAAATTATAGAACGAATACACCCATTCTAATAGGCTCCCCACACACCCTTGTAAACACTGAACATGGAACACATGAACAAATAACATCAAAAAAAGACAAAAATCAAACTGAAGTAGTTCTAACTTCCAAGGTAGGGGTCCTAGGGGTGGACGCCTTTAAGGGCAACTTCTTCATCAGTCGGTGGAGGAGGCCCTTAAAAGCTAAGGCCTCACTGAGAAGAACACCCTCCAAAAACCTTACTTATCTGCTTATTGCTCACCATTAAACTGAATAACAGTTTTTTAAGTTGTAAGAAAAAAGAAACAGCAAAGTGGGTAAACCTCAATTTCCCGAAAGCATAGGTGAGGTCCTCCTGAAGGCTCTGAGTTTTTCTTTGTAACCGGGGTCCCGCCTCTTGTTCGCTGCGCTGCTCCTCTGCCAACTCTGCTCCAGGTCAGCTGCTTCAGTTGCTCCAACGCTGTTTCTGGTGATGTGATGACCTTCACCGCATAGCCTCTACTGGACATATCTGCAGTAGCTTCCACAACTGTGTTGTAGATTTTGGTTTCTTCAGTGTATTTCACCTTTAGCCTAGCTGGAAAGAGAGTCTGAAAGGGGATCTGCTGCTTTTTCAGAATCTTGCGCACCTCTGGTATTCTCTTCGTTTCTTTATAATGAGAGGAGGGTAATCATGGTCTAAACTTACTTGTTTGCCATTCCAGGTAAATCCTTTTTTCTTCCATGCCTTACGGAGCACAAGTACTTTGGTCTTAAAGCTGAGGAATTTCACACTAATAGAGCGTGGGGGTGCATCGTCTGGCGGTGGTGGGCCTAGAGAACGATGCGCCCGTTCGATGCACATGTCAAGCTCCTCTTGAGACAGCTCCAACCCGTCGTGCCGCAGCTTCTCCACAAAATCACTCATTGTTGGAGAGTCCCGCTATGCTATCTCGGGTACACTGTAGATGCGGACGTTTTCCCTTCTCGTGCGGCTCTTCAAGTCCATTAATTTATCCTCCAATCTTATTTGTAACTTTATTATTTCCGTCATGGCGTCCTCTGTGTTCTGAATCCTCTCCTCCACCTTCTCAATCCGTCCTTCAGCCTCGTTCATTCTCGCGTACATCTTGGGCATTTCTTCCTTAATTTCCCCAAACTCACATTGTTTTCTTGGCGAAAGTCCCTCAATTCCTGAAGTACCACGTCTATGTTGGCCATATCTTATCACCGTGCAGTAGCAGTCCACCAGTGTGCAGCCTCGTGTCGAGCAGTGAATCCCTTTAGCGTTAGCAGGGAAGCTAGCGCTATTTTCCCAGGTTTAAGCACCCACTATGTTGCTCCGTCGAAGCGTTAGTTTTGGTGTATTTTGCTTACCCCCTCACTTATCTACCTCTAAACACAAATCTGCATTGTCTTAACAGGGTAAAGTTTTAAATTTCGTAGGTTTCCTTGGGAGCCTGTTCACAGTGCTGCGGTCACGGTGACATTCGAACCGGAAGGGGCCAGTCCAGGTTTTTTAATTTGTGGTTGCACTACACCAAAGGAGCAAAAGCATCTCATGCTAAAGCAATCAGTTCTTGCATAACTCTTCAAACACTTTTATAACTTGTGTTTTTGCATCAATACAGCATACACACATGTGCATGAATAAGCACATGAAGCAGCAACCACGCACTAATAGTATAAATGAAAAACACTTGTGGCTTTTGCTTTTTCTTTGTGTAGGACAATAAGGTTTTATCATGCATTTAGTCCAGTATCTCTCATACACACAGGTGCCCAAATGTGTGGTATGGTATGTATTCACCAGTTGTTTTAAGAGTTTATTTTGAAAGGGACACAGTACAGCCCCTTTATTCAATGCAGAAACACTCACTCTGTTGTTTTGAAACATTGTGTTATCTGCCAATATGTGGTCCTGTCGTTCTTTGAGCATGATGCAGTTATTTGCAATAACCATACAATGTAGGTCTTCTACTCTGGGATGAACAGTCGACCTGTTCCTCCAGATACTAAAGCATTTGTGGTCATAGTGCTCTCTATTGATGCTTTGGAAGCATTACATGTGAAGTTAACATACAACATCAAAGGAGAAAGTTGAATGCATTACTCTAACAATATGTCTTATTACTCCAGTGGTTAAGGTCTTGCTCTTCAGATCCAGAGACTGCTCAGGGCATATTAACCACATGGAGCAAAACTGAACAGATAATTGTGCAGCATATGATAGATTCTTTTACCTGTAGGTGGCGCTACAGGATTTGAAAAATTGCTGATGGAGCAGCACTTTGCAGCAGTAGCAGTCACAGTTGGCAGCTCTCACATGCATTTCCTTTAAGAAAGAAATTCTTTGTTTTGCCATTTTTTGGCATCTATCTTCTACGGGTCAGCGCCACGGGTCGACCCTGGTGCTTCTGCAGCTGGGGACTCTCCTCAGAAAGCTGAGTCACAGTCAGTCCTGTCTTTGAGCCACCCGCAAATGTGAAATTGTTTTTTACTCCGTAACGGCTGTGATTTAAAATGTAGCGAAGTACAGTACTTCAGAGAAAACATTACTTAAATAAAAGTAAAATTACAGATTATAAAATCGGCTTTAAAAAGTACATTTACACAAAAAAACTTATAGTAGCCTAAATGTAAGTCCGCTCGGCCTGTTAGGCCCACCCCTTAACCAATCACAATTTTAGAAAGGTGACAGGCATCTACATAAACGAATCGGAGGCCTCTAAAAAAACCCATCATAGTTGGTTACCCTCTTAAAGTGACAGAGCCTTATATGACAACACCTATATGCTGCTAAGCACCTTTTAACTCAAACCCAGGAGTGACATAATATCAGAATCAGCTTTATTTGCCAGGTATGTGTGCACATACGAGGAATTTGACTCTGGATTGTACATTGATGAAGCATAGAACAAAGGATGCTGGAATGAATAAGTATTATGTGCAGGTGTTGGGTTTGGTAAACAGTATATACAATATGAAAATATAACAGTATGAACAGTGTGAGCAGCTCTGAGATAGAGAATGATGAATAAATAATAATTGGTAACCAGTAAACAGGTGGCTGATCAGAGACAGAGGGGGCAGAGTGGGGGGGCTCTTCCTGAAGGCCTCGATCATCTCCACAGTTTTGAGCGTGTTAAGCTCCAGGTTGTTCTGACCGCACCAGAGAGCCAGCTGATCAACCTCCCGTCTGTAGGCCGACTCATCACCGTCCCGGATGAGGCCGATGTCCGTTGTGTTGTCAGCAAACTTCAGGAGTTTGACAGATGGGTCTCCTGAGGTGCAGTCATTGGTGTAGAGGGAGAAGAGCAGTGGGGAGAGCACACACCCCTGGGGGGCGCCAGTGCTGATAGTCCGGGAGCTGGAAGTGCTGCCTCACCTGCTGACTCCTTTCAGTCAGGAAGTTTGGGATCCATTGACAGGTGGAGGCTGGCACAGTGAGCTGGGTGAGTTTGGTGCTGAGGATTTCTGGGATGATGGTGTTGACTGAGCTGAGCTGAAATCCACGAACAGAATCCTTGCATATGTCCCTGGAGAGTCGAGGTGCTGCAGGATGTAATGCAGTCCCAAGTTGACTGCATCATCCACTGACCTGTTAGCCCTGTAGGCAAACTGCAGGGGGTCCAACAAGGGGCCTGTAATGTCGTTCAGGTGAGCCAACACCAGTCTTTCAAATGTAAATGCTCCGTATTTGTATAGCGCCTTTCTAGTCTTTTCCACCACTCAAAGCGCTTTTACACTACATTTTCACTCACATTTATACACTGAGCCTAAGTGCTCAAAAAGAAACTAACATTCACACACTGGCGGAACAGCCACCAGGGGCAATTCGGGGTTCAGTATCTTGCCCAAGGACACTTTGATCCCCTTCAATCCCCAGGGTAGCCAGGGATTGAACTGCCGACCTTCCTATTAACGGCCAACCCGCTCTATCTCCTGAGCCACAGCCGTAAAGGACTTCATGATTACAGATGTGAGGTCGACAGGCCTGTAGTCAACTAATCCAGAAATGGAGGGTTTTTTGGGGACCGGGATGATTGTGGAGCGTTTGAAGCAGGAGGGAACTTCACACAGCTCCAGTGATCTGTTGAAAGATCTGTGTATAGATGGGGGCCAGCTGGTCTGCATAGATTTTCAGGCAGAATGGAGACACACCGTCTGGCCCTTATGTACAGTATAAAGCATTTTATTCATATGCTCCTCACCAGGGGGGCCACTGGGGTAGCCACCAATTTTATTAGGGTGGTACTACATCAGTTCCTTTGCACTCCCAGGTCTATGGCACTTCACTCTCCGTAGCTCCTACTGTGGTCCCGGCAATCAATCATGTGTCTCAGCTGGAAGTAATGATGACTATGAATTGTTTTTATCTTATTTTACCAATACAGTGGTGTCAATCAGAGCCTCTATTACCCCCACTGCCTCTTACTTAGAGGTCCCTCACCAGCAACAAGAGAGTTTTAACCACTGATACTTTTAAAAACAGTGTCACAAATGAGAGTGTCCTCCAGCCCACTTGATGTAATACCTACAAAGTTTTTACTGAAAGTAATGGATTCTGTTGTGCCCATTTGATCTCTGTTTTTAACAGCTCCCTATCTACTGGTTGTGTCCCTGATTATTTTAAAACGGCTTGCATGAACCCACTTTTAAAGAAACCTGGTTTAGATCCCTCCCTCTCACAAAATTTTATTCCAATTTCAAAACTGCCTTTTATTGCAAAGATTTTAGAAAGAATTGTGTCCAAACAACTGCTCACTGTACTGGAAAATAACATCCTTGAAAAGTTTCAATCTGGTTTTAAGAAGTACCACAGCACTGAGAGTGCCCTGCTTAAAGTCACCAATGACCTTTTAATGTCTGCTGATGAAGGTATGTGCTCAGTCCTGGTACTCCTGGACCTTAGTGCTGCTTTTGACACCATTGATCACAACACCATTTTAGACAGAATGAGGCACTGCGTGGGGATCTCTGGTACTGCCTTAGAATGGTTTTCATCCTACCTGTCAAATAGGAAGTTTTGCACGTCTGTAAACAACTATGTCTCTTCATTCTGTCCAGTTAAATATGGTGTGCCTCAGGGGTTGGTCTTAGGACCCATTTTGTTTTCTTTGTATCCGCTTCCCCTTGGACATAATATCCATAAACATGGTATTTCTTTTCACATGTATGCTGATGACACACAAATGTACTTGCCCTTCAGATCCACAGATCCTGGAATGCTGAGTTCACTTAACAACTGCCTTTGTGAAGTAAAAAAATGGACGTCAAATAATTTCCTCCAGCTGAACTCAGACAAAACAGAAATCATGGTCATTGGGTCCCAGCAGATGTCATACTGCCATCATACTGCCACCTGCTGGTTCCCTAGTAAATCACATTAAGCCTGTTGCAAAGAACCTTGGTGTTTGGTTTGATAGTGATTTAAATTTTGAGCAGCACACCACAAAGCTTGTTCAATCATGTTTTTATCAACTTAGAAATACAGCAAAAATTCGATCGATGTTAACTTTTAAGGACACCGAGACCATTTTACACACCTTCATCTCATCACGCCTGGTATAGTGCAACAGCCTTTTCACTCACATGGTACCTGGCACCCATTTCTAGGAAAAACGTCTAAAATAACATACCCAAAATAAATCAGTAATATATCCTCAACCATTAGGCCTAGATGCATAATTCCGGTCTCCTTTGAAAGGTCAGAAGCTAAGGAATATAAATCCATTGTAGATTAACATATTTATTTTATCATTACAGATTACATGGATATGAAATACAGAAAAAATATGATATTTTCATCCTCGCCTGGTAAATAAAGTTTTATTTTGATGCAATAATGCCATCCTAAGGTAGATTATAATGCACCTGAATATCTTCTAATACACCTAGAATACAACTGTAAATGTAAATTTGATGAAAACAAACTGATATACAACAGTTATTACACAATCTTTCAAAAATATACCAGGCGAATGTCCATGTTTTGGCCATATTTACGGTTTACATGTTCACTTTTATTGGTAGTTATCTTCAAAACATTATTTCTCTCCATACAACCACATTCCAAATAACATAAAGCTTCCAAAACATTGAAATATTGATAAAAACAGTCAATATATATGACCAAAAGCACTCCCATGCTTTATAGGCCCACAGCTTGAGAACAGAACATCCTACAGGGCTTTGGGTGGGCTCATTTTGTTCGTCTCGGCGAGACGATTTGTCTGTGTAGCAAACAAAACTTAAGACCGCAGCCGACCTCACCAAGATGGTGGCCCGCCAGACGATCTCTGTTTATACAAAGTGCCGCTGTTTTTGGACTGAAAACAGCTAGAACAGCGAAAATCGATTATGTCCAGTCTGTTCCCATAGCGTTAACCCAAAAATCTACTGACTGTCCAGAACTCAGCTGCCAGGCTTTTAACCAGAACAAAGAAATATGACCAAATTACCCCTATTTTAGCTTCATTACACTGGCTCCCAGTATGTTTTAGAATTGACTTTAAAATTTTATTGATCACTTTTAAAGCTCTTCATGGCCTCTCGCCTTGTTATATTTCTGACCTTTTAGTCCCATACACACCAGCACGTACGTTGAGATCCTCGGGCAGAGATATGTTGTCTGTTCAAGAGTCTCGACTGAAAACTAAAGGGGACAAAGCGTTTGCTGTCAGGGCCCCGAGGCTCTGGAACAGCCTGCCCGAGGAAATCAGGTCGGCTGAGTCAGTGAACTCTTTTAAGTCCCTTCTTAAAACATACTTTTATAGGAGAGCCTTTCCCCATTTTATTGGACTTTATTTTATCCCTTTTATTTTATTCTCTTTTACTTACTTTATCTTAAACGTGTATTTTTGTCTTTTAAATGTTTTCTTGCTTTTATCGTGTATTGTTTTTGTATTAATGTCTTTTGGGTATTATTGTCTTTACACTTGTTAAAGAACTTTGTAGCTTGTTTTTGAAAAGTGCACTCTCGGCAATGGGCATCTCGGGTAAAGCACTCCTGTGATTTGAATCCTACCTCTCGGGGCGTTCCTACAATGTTTTGTGGCAAGGACAATTATCCTCCTCCCACTGCCTCTCCACAGGGGTACCCCAAGGCTCAGTGCTAGGGCCCCTTCTCTTCTCAATTTACACCACCTCACTGGGGCCGATCATTCGCCCGCACAGCCTCTCTTACCACTGCTACGCAGATGATACACAACTCTACCTATCCTTCCCGCCAGACTGTCTCGGCGCGGATCACAGACTCTCTCTCGGACATTTCTGCATGGATGAAGGCTTGCCACCTTCAACTAAACCTCTCTATGACTGAACTCTTGGTCATTCCAGCCAAGAAATCTGTCCACCATAACATCAAACTACAAATTGGCTCCTCAACCATCACTCCAACCAGGGTGTTGAGAAACTTGGGTGTCATGATTGATGACCAGTTGTCCTTTTTTCAGACCATGTTGCTGCTGTCCCTCGGTCGTGCTGCTTTACTCTATACAACATAAGAAAAATCAGGCCCTACCTCACTCAATATGCCACCCAGCTTCTGGTACAGGCCATGGTCACCTCTCGCCTCAACTATTGCAATGCCCTCCTAGCGGGTCTTCCAGCTTGCGTGGTGAAACCCCTACAAATGGTTCACCAATACAGAGCAACAGCAACAGGAAAACAAAAAAACCCCAACAACAACAACAAAAAAAAAGAAAAAAACAAAAACAAAACAAAAACAATAATAATTACAGAAATATAAACTGGCCTTACATACATATGAAATTGTATGTATGTGGATCAAAAAATAATAATACAATTAATTTTAGTATAGGTAGTACACAATGTGTCAGCATCATTCATTACATGAGCAGTCAATTGCAAGGTAAGAAGACAGGGTATGCCTAAACATCCCAAATGAAGCAACGGATCTAATATCAGAAGGTAAGTTATTCCAATCCAATGGGGCTTCCAAAAGCTCTTTTGCCAACTGATTTCTTAGCTCGAGGGACAGAAAAATAAAGCAATTGACAATTTGAAGTAACATGAACAACATACTGTTGTAAATAAGAAGGGTAATTGAAATGAAAACGCTTGAATATAAGCTGAAGCCAGTGAATTTGTCTTATGTTTAGAGATGGCCATTTAAGAGCATCATACATTGTGAAGTGATGCGTGAGAAAGGGACCTCCAAGGACAAATCTGCACAGACTGTTATTTGCTGTTTAAGACGGCAAAGGTCTGATTTTACAGAGTTTTGATAAACATCACCACCAATAGTCAAAAATCGGAAGTATAAGTTGAGAGACAAGTTTCTTACGGACACTATGCGTAAAGCAGTTACGAGATCGATGTAGAACATTAATTCCATAGTTGACTTTACGTAAGACATGATCAATATGCGGTTCGAAAGAGAGCTCAGAATCATGCCATACACCAAGATATTGAAATTTTTCAACTAAGCAGAGGAGTTTCCTGTATTGTCTGATTTTGATAAGACATGGTGATTTAGCTAGTTTGATTTTCCATACACAATAGACTATCGAGTGATCACTAAAGCAGTCAGATATAACACATACCCTTAGGAATCTAACTGGGTGTAAAACGAGTATCCAGTCAAGCAGGGATTGAGTTGTAGGGGTGATTAGAGTAGACTCCTTAATTAGCTGTGTGAGATTTGAACTACTAAGTAACTTTTTTACTTTATCAGATGATTTATCTAACCAGTTTTTATTGAAATCCCCAAGCATGATAATTTCATTTTCTGGCTCACCTATCAGATCTATATAAGGTATAATTTGGAAGATTAATTTCAGTATCTGATATATTACTGTTAACTCTTTCTGAAACATGGCTTATGATGTTAGGTTTATGTAATATAACCCATGCATGAAATAAGTCAATTTTAGGGATAAGACTCCTAATATTTAAATATGGAGGGATTATTTGGTCAGAACTAAAACTAAAAGTCAAAATCAAAAACTAAAAGTCGAAGTCGAAAATGAATTTGGTATTTAGGATTGGGCATTTAGTCATTTAGGATTGGGGATTTGGGGATTTGGGGATTTGGGTTTTGGGGATTGAGGATTTGGGGATTGAGGATTGAGTCGTGCATGCAAATGAGGAGGCGTGGCCCATAGGCTACAGGGAGGGTTTGGAAGGGCTGACGCACACAGGCACTTTATGGACTGCAGGGGGAGCTCTGACTGCCAGCACTATGCCATGAAAGCAAGCAGAGGAAGTGAGCAGGGCTGGAGAGAGGACTATCATTTACACTCACCTAAAGTATTATTAGGAACACCAGTTCAATTTCTCATTAATGCAATTATCTAATCAACCAATCACATGGCAGTTGCTTCAATGCATTTAGGGGTGTGGTCCTGGTCAAGACAATCTCCTGAACTCCAAACTGAATGTCAGAATGGGAAAG
>NC_060166.1:3488752-3496544 GCF_021292245.1 Micropterus dolomieu | reverse complement strand
TACACAAATGAACGAAAAGCCGTTTCTCAAGGCCCACGGTGCTCAACACAAGATCACAATAATCAAGTTAGAAGAAATAAACATGTGACTACGCTAGACGAGACAAAAACAGGAACAGATATATTAAGGTGGAGTGAACGTGGTTTGGCTGCAGCACTGTAAAGTGCGTAGTTCAACATGTATCTGACTCTATACTAATAACAGCAGCATCAGAAGTGAAAACAGCAGCAGAGGTCAGTAATAATGCTGGAATAATGCTATGCTATGTTAGCTACAGTTATATGAAGTAACATTAAATATCTGCATTTCATTACTACCTACTTCTTTGGATTGGTACAAATACTTGGCTTTAAAAGTACCAAGTAGTCTCACAGTGAGAAAAATACATCTTTATCGTTTTACAATCTCATCTCAGCCTCATAATCGTAATGAGGTGCCTAGAAATTCCCGCCCTTGAGGTGACGCATCGTGATATCGAATCATTGACCTGATAATCGTAATGGAATCGTGAGACCAGTGAAGATGCACACCCCTAGGCTCCACAACACCACAGCACCAAACTGGCAGACTCTCTTTTGACTTGATTTATTGAACATAATTGTTATTGTATATCGATTTTTTTATAGTGTGTACACTGTGTGTATATATACACTCACCTAAAGGATTATTAGGAAGACCTGTTCAATTTCTCATTAATGCAATTATCTAATCAACCAATCACATGGCAGTTGCTTCAATGCATTTAGGGGTGTGGTCCTGGTCAAGACAATCTCCTGAACTCCAAACTGAATGTCAGAATGGGAAAGAAAGGTGATTTAAGCAATTTTGAGCGTGGCATGGTTGTTGGTGCCAGACGGGCCGGTCTGAGTATTTCACAATCTGCTCAGTTACTGGGATTTTCACGCACAACCATTTCTAGGGTTTACAAAGAAGGGTGTGAAAAGGGAAAAACATCCAGTATGCGGCAGTCCTGTGGGCGAAAATGCCTTGTTGATGCTAGAGGTCAGAGGAGAATGGGCCGACTGATTCAAGCTGATAGAAGAGCAACTTTGACTGAAATAACCACTCGTTACAACCGAGGTATGCAGCAAAGCATTTGTGAAGCCACAACACGCACAACCTTGAGGCGGATGGGCTACAACAGCAGAAGACCCCACCGGGTACCACTCATCTCCACTACAAATAGGAAAAAGAGGCTACAATTTGCAAGAGCTCACCAAAATTGGACAGTTGAAGACTGGAAAAATGTTGCCTGGTCTGATGAGTCTCGATTTCTGTTGAGACATTCAGATGGTAGAGTCAGAATTTGGCGTAAACAGAATGAGAACATGGATCCATCATGCCTTGTTACCACTGTGCAGGCTGGTGGTGGTGGTGTAATGGTGTGGGGGATGTTTTCTTGGCACACTTTAGGCCCCTTAGTGCCAATTGGGCATCGTTTAAATGCCACGGCCTACCTGAGCATTGTTTCTGACCATGTCCATCCCTTTATGGCCACCATGTACCCATCCTCTGATGGCTACTTCCAGCAGGATAATGCACCATGTCACAAAGCTCGAATCATTTCAAATTGGTTTCTTGAACATGACAATGAGTTCACTGTACTAAAATGGCCCCCACAGTCACCAGATCTCAACCCAATAGAGCATCTTTGGGATGTGGTGGAACGGGAGCTTCGTGCCCTGGATGTGCATCCCACAAATCTCCATAAACTGCAAGATGCTCTCCTATCAATATGGGCCAACATTTCTAAAGAATGCTTTCAGCACCTTGTTGAATCAATGCCACGTAGAATTAAGGCAGTTCTGAAGGCGAAAGGGGGTCAAACACAGTATTAGTATGGTGTTCCTAATAATCCTTTTAGGTGAGTGTATATAAAAGGCTATTTGCAACAAGAGCCCCACCTAGTGGCCAATCAATGCCAATGTTTTTGCACAACATTAAGGTGGCACGGGAAACTGTCCCAAGCTTTATGTTAATCAGACATACCGATGTGGCAATATGGAGTCACTTCATTTTTAGCACCACCTCGTGGCCAATTGGTGCCAAGAGTCTCTGTGGGGCAGGGGAATGTACTAACCCAAGTTTCGTGGTAATCAGACAGACCTACGAGGAGATATGACATCACTTCCTGTTTCATCTGTAACATACAGGAAGTTGTTCCTCCTATACCTTGCACATTTTTAGGATTGTCAAAATGATTTTAATAACTTTCGATCATGAGAGTCTATTGATTCTACATGCAAAGTTCATATGGGATTCTCTACCTAGGGGGAGTTAGAAAAGGTAGGTTTTGTGTATTTCGTGGGGGGGGGGGGGTTTCTAGGTTGAAATGGGTGTGGCCTATATGAGATGCAGCTTAATTCAGCGAACAAGTGGATATAAGGGTGGTTTTAGCTTCTGAGGTGCCTGCAGCAGTCTATACCACCCATGTGAATTTCGCTTAAATAACGTTTACAGTTTAGGCTGCCGTATGACTTTGACTTCTGGAAGAATAAAAAGGAAGAAAAAAATTAGTGCTGGTACTGGGAGCCCCCAGTCCCCTTGGGCTTGGATCCCTAACTAAAACTATCCTGTCAAAAAGATCCCTTTCCTGACCATACCTAGGGGTGATTACTGTACACGAGAAAACGGGTTGGTAAATGTCAGCTCTCAGTAGAAAAAAGTTAGCATATTTTACTCAAAAGGCCAGAAAGGTATTGAGATTTAATATCCAGGCCTACACTGTAATGGACATGTTGACTGTACATGATTTCTCTCCTGCAGTTTGTCCGTATGTTGCTGCTGAACCTCTTCTTGTTTTCTTCCTGTAGAGACACACAGTCGGGTCAAGAGCTGCCAAAAAGAGGAGAGGGAGCACCACCTCGCAACAGCAATGTGGGAACTGCCAGCGGTACCAAGGTGACAGGAAGTCTCACCATGGTAACAAACCAGGAAGATAACCCAAATCCCGCTCTGTCCCATCTACAACAGATCCAACAGACCCAACAACATCTTCAGCAACTGAACAACCAGCAGCAGCAACTTAATGAGCAACAGCAGCTCTTGCAGAATCTGTCACACCTACAACAACCACCTCTCAGCCAGCAGCAGCGTGGTGATGGCCTCCTGCACCCCCTCCACCTGCCTCGACTCCCCAGCCAGTCTTTTTCTGGCAGCCCCTTGCTTGGGCCCCTGACTAACCTGGGAGGTGGCCTCCTGGGGGCCACGCCTGTCTGGCCAGGGGCATTGGGCCCTGCAGGTGCTGCTCTGGTCTGGGGCTTCCAACAGACCGGTAGGAACTTCAGTGGTCATAGACTGATGGGGGGATTTCACAACCCTGTAGGTCAGGGTGGCAACAGGTACAGAGGGAGGCCAAGAGGAGGAGGCTTTAACGGGATGTAGAGAGCCAACTACAGCAGTTAACCCAGGTAATAAGTACCCCCGCTAACCTCCACAGAGGGGGAAGAAATCCATAACTACCACCCTGTTACCAGAATTTCAGTCAAGTCGAATGAAGAGGTTGAAACACGTACATTCCATATGTCTAACCCACAGTCGTACGTACCAGGGGCTCAAACTCATCTATTTTTGGCATTATTTCTTTTTTATCTGATATTAACAGTAGAGCTACAGTCAGATCATGCCTGCAGACGCGGCATGCAAAAAAGGTCCTAGGTCAGAATCAAACCAGCGACGCTGCTTTTATGGTTCGTTCCAACAGACTTTGGCCTAGATGTCAGAGATGTTAAGGAATAGAACAGTGTTAATTCTAAAACAGATTTGGCTACGTTGATTGCATTTGAATTATTATTATTATTAGTCCTAATTTGTTTTTACTTTAACACGAGACCTTTCTTAGTCCTAATAAATTGTTTTTAGTTGCTCTGCACCCACCTGACATCACCTTTTTAAGTTAGAAGATTATCTACCATCTGGTGAATTTGTATTTTCAATATTTTATATCCTCTGAGTGACTGAAACGTCCAGGTGGTCCAGGAGATAGCGATCCTGGACTGTGATATGTTGCATGACAGTCTTGGATCAGGGCTTGGTGATGTCCCTGGCCACATGTTCTTCATCAGACAACCAGACACCAAAACACTGTGTCACTCTGTAATGAAACTCTGTAGATGAAACCCTTGTAGTAACCCTTGTGTAGTGTGTAGTGTGTGGATTAAAATAAGTGGATGTACCTGCGCTACACAGCAGAAAACAGCTGCTGAGTTTGGCTAAAATAAAAACCTGCAGCCTGCTGAGTTTCTGATTGGAAACCTATGTTTTACTACCTACTGAACCACTACCTTCTGACCTGTAGTACTTAAGAATTCAGAAAAACTCTGAAGGAAAAGGCCATATTTCCCCTTTGGATAATAAGAGATTAAAACATAACAACTAAAGGAAATGCCAAGTTTTCTGGGTTGATCCCATTTTCCAAGCCTTCTTGAATGCACCACCACCTTTACTGTTTTGTCAGTTTTTTTTCCACAGACTGGAAAATAAAAAAGTTGTTTTTCACGCACAGGGGGAACTCTACAGGTTTCTTGAGGAACCCTAATAGTTATTCCAGCAACCCGACAAACTACATTTCTTAAAAGAAGGCTATGAGGATGTTTTCCACGATGAGAAGACACAAGCTATTTATTTGTTCTCTTTGCGACATGGGAGACACTGAGTTGCACCACGGTTCTTAAAGTGGAAAGTGAGACTATGGAAGAACTTGGCGAAAAAACTGTAAAGGACTAAGATGGACAGAATGCCTTACACGTCTTCCAGTGGACACTCTTTATGTCTTGTAAAAAAAAAAAACAAAAAAAAAAAACAGTTTTTTTGTACTGAATGTTTGATTTGTTACCCTGGGAGTTATTTGTGTTTACTTGTTGTATGTACAGTAGGAAGTGACTCTGTAACAGACCGGTTTTAACTTAAGTGATTTTTTTATGTTTTTTTTTTACATCAGAGGTTTTTTGTATTAAAACTTGCCTGCGTAAACCAGCCAGTTTGCCTCAAGAGTTTCTTGACCTCATGCTGATTTCCAGGAAACTCGGAACTGGGAAATTTCCAACCTCCCAACTTAAAAAAAAACACCCTACTTGTGAAAAAATATGTAGCCCGACTTCACGAGTAGCAGCTGAATTATGTCACAAAACAATGTCAGCGCCCATGGAAGCACACATTGTAAATGGTAAACCATAAACTAAAAAGTATATTTGCGTGTATTTAAATTAAAATAATACATATAGTAAAACCTGTTCTGCAAGTACACTGATGTAGAAATACGTTAGGCCTATTAGGTAGCTGGCTACAGTAATGAATCTGATAAAGTCATCTTCTCTGCATAAAAGTTATTGTTAAAAATGCCAAAACATTAGGGAGTGTAACCTACAACATTGACTGACTGAGGATTACAAACTGATGTAGCTAGAGTGGTACACAGTTAACTAGTAACGTACAGGCTATTTAAGTCAGTTGTTGCAGTTAAACTGCCATCCTTTTAATTAACACCTAAAGCACTGCTGAGGGTGCAACTGTGTGCACACTTTGTCACGGTCAGCCATGGTTTTCGTTCACTTTCGGCGTCCTGCACCACCATGCACCTGGAACGCTTTGAGGTCGGAAGTCGAAAGTTTCAACTGGGAAACATCCCAGTTCCGACCGGTCTCGAACGCGGCATCAGAATGAACAACTGCAAAATGGTAACAAGTAATGATTGTGCAGACCGTGCACAGTGGAGTCTCAGCTTGATGTCTTCATGGGTCCACTTGTCCACTGATAGGGCCTCAAATTGGCTCGGGTCTAAATTTATTGTAAATGCGTGTATGTTGGATTCAGTTAGGGTTTCAACTGGAACTAGTGTATCTTCATTTCATTCATTTTCAAATCATGAAAGATGTTTTTGTTTTTTTTATCCTGTCCACAAAAGATACTATATGGAGCACATGATAATGTTCTTGAGTTAATATCTTCTTCACACAATATGTTGTTAAATGATATGTCTCAAATTGTTTTATATACAGTCTCAAATCTTCTCCTATCCATCTGTGCTTAATCTTAGTCAGTGGAGGAAGAAGTACTAAGAGTAACGTAAAGTAGTAATACCAGTAGAAATATTC
This sequence comes from Micropterus dolomieu, assembly GCF_021292245.1. Classification (NCBI taxonomy): domain Eukaryota; kingdom Metazoa; phylum Chordata; class Actinopteri; order Centrarchiformes; family Centrarchidae; genus Micropterus; species Micropterus dolomieu. The sequence goes on along the minus strand of NC_060166.1, from coordinate 3,490,452 downwards.
TGTTACAAGTAAAAGTCATGCATTCAGAATTTTCCTTACTTACTAAAAGTACAAATGTATTCATAATCAAAATAAAGTATCAAAATTAAAAGTACTCATTAGGCAGAATATTCTATTTTATAATCATGTATATTATTAAATTACAATTATTGGTGTGTAAGCATCACTTTAATGTTGCAGCTGGTAAAAGTGGAGCTAATTTTAATTATTTATATATTGCCAGGAAGAATAATCTATAATCATAAATCATAATTTATTAGTTGATTATATTTTGTATTAATAATCTTTATCTGCAAAGTAGCAGTATTAAAGCTTTCAAATCAATGTACTGAAGTAAAAAGTACAAGATTTCCCTGGAGTAAGAAATATAAAGTACTTGTAGTAAATGTACCTTTTTAATGTTAAAGTAAAATAAGATCTACAAAGTGATCAAAATTAATTACGCAAACAAGTATTTTTTAATTGTAAGTATTTGCTCCCTCTTAGATGTTTCAGGTCCTAAAGAGTAATTTTTCATAGTTTGTTTGTATGAATCAGAGTCATTGTTATTTAATGCTGTTTTCTGGGGCTCAGAGTCTATACTGAGGGTCTACCTAAAGACCTTCATGGTACCATGAGGGTGTTGCAGTCTTGTCTGCTTTGAACACCAAACTGGTATTATAAGTACTACGGATGTGTCTGCAAACACCTGAAGCAAACATGGGGTCTTCAGAAGTAAAAAACAGGTCAGTCAAGATTCAAGCACTTACAGATAGAGATATCTGGCCACAGATAAAGATGATTTTTATTAATGATTTGATGATTTTCTCAATCGATTAGATTTTTTTTTTAAAGATACTTTTTAGGGGGACAGCGAAGGAGAGGAGAGATAGAGAAGGGATGACATGCAGTAAAGACTCCAAGGTGAGCTACCAGTTGTCCTCATTGATCCAACTGTTTTACTAATAAAATAACATGTGCATTGCAATATCAAACAGTACTAAACAACAGTTTACTATCACACAGGACTAAAATAACAAGTATTACGGTATAAGAACAATTGAGGAGTCAGAAACATTTTGGCATTTTTGTTTAGAAAATGACTTGAATGATTATCAAAAACGTTGTAGATGAATTTACTGTAAAACCACTAATTATTTCAGCTCTACTGATCGAAGCCATTATTTACACCAGCAACCACTTCTGCCAGTGTTTTTGAAATTTTAGAAAGAACTATTGTCTGAACTGTTTCTCTTTGCTGTGTTAATTTGTTGTCGAAAACTCACTGCTTCCTTCATCTGTTTCACAGTAACAGGTGTTTCAGAGAAGAATCGAGCCTGAAAGTGAGCACTTCTTCTTAATAGTGAATTCAGCCTGATCCCAGATTTCTAATTGAAAGGATGGACAAAACATTATAATTAAGACCCATGTTGTAATAACCCGCAATTACCCTTTAACAAGTCTTTAAACCCTTCACCACGTTATTTAGAGTAAGGACCCTTATTCTAACCCCGTCCTTCTTCTGTGGTGGGGATGTTCAAATCCTTTTGAAACATTCTTCTCAAAAAAAGCTATACAAAACACCCCAAAATATATAAAAAACATCCATGAAAACCTGTGATGCAGGTTATAGACGACTATCCTGCTGTCAAACAGTGCTATACTACTTTTAATATATGCTTACTAAAGTGTGCAGCTCCACGCACACATATATATAGATA
>NC_060166.1:3471884-3488652 GCF_021292245.1 Micropterus dolomieu | reverse complement strand
TTTCAGTAATTCCATTCAAAAAGTGAAACTTGGATATTATATTCATTCATTACACACAGACTGAGATATTTCAAATGTTTATTTCATTTAATTGTGATGATTAAAACTGACAACTAATGAAAATCCCAAATTCAGTATCTCTGAAAATTAGACTATTACTTAAGAGCAATACAAAAAAAGGATTTTTAGAAATGTTGGCCAACTGAAAAGTATGAGCATGTACAGCACTCAATACTTAGTTGGGGCTCCTTTTGCCTGAGTTACTGCAGCAATGCGGCGTGGCATGAAGTCCATCAGTCTGTGGCACTGCTCAGGTGTTATGAGAGCCCAGGTTGCCCTGATAGTGGCCTTCAGCTGTTCTGCATTGTTGGGTCTGGCGTATCTCATCTTCCTCTTCACAATACCCCATAGATTTTCTATAAGGTTAAGGTCAGGCGAGTTTGCTGGCCAATTAAGAACAGGGATACCATGTTCCTTAAACCAGGTAGTGGTAGCTTTGGCACTTTGTGCAGGTGCCAAGTCCTGTTGGAAATTGAAATCTGCATCTCCATAAAGTTGGTCAGCAGCAGGAAGCATGAAGTGCTCTAAAACTTCCTGGTAGACGGCTGCATTGACCTTGGACCTCAGAAAACACAGTGGACCAACACCAGCAGATGACATGGCACCCCAAACCATCACTGATTGTGGAAACTTTACACTGGATTTCAAACAACGTGGATTCTGTGCCTCTCCTCTCTTCCTCCAGACTCTGGGACCTTGATTTCCAAAGGAAATGCAAAATTTACTTTCATCAGAGAACATAACTTTGGACCACTCAGCAGCAGTCCAGTCCTTTTTGTCTTTAGCCCAGGCGAGACGCTTCTGACGCTGTCTTGTTCAAGAGTGGCTTGACACAAGGAATGCGACAGCTGACAGCATGACAACCCATGTCTTGCATACATCTTTGCGTGGTGGTTCTTCAAGCACTGATTCCAGCTGCAGTCCACTCTTTGTGAATCTCCCCCACATTTTTGAATGGGTTTTGTTCATCATCATCTCCAGGGTGCGGTTATCCCTATTGCTTGTACACTTTATTCTACCACATCTTTTCCTTCCCTTTGCTTCTCTATTAATGTGTGGACACAGAGCTCTGTGAACAGCCAGCCTCTTTAGCAATGACCTTTTCTGTCTTGCCCTCCTTGTGCAAGGTGTCAGTGGTCGTCTTTTGGACACCTGTCAAGTCAGCAGTCTTCCCCATGATTGTGTAGCCTACAGAACTAGACTGAGAGACCATTTAAAGGCCTTTGCAGGTGTTTTGAGTTAATTAGCTGATTAGAGTGTGGCACCAGGTGTCTTCAATATTGAACCTTTTCACAATATTCTAATTTTCTGAGATACTGATTTTGGGGTTTTCATTAGTTGTCAGTTATAATCATCAAAAATAAAAGGAATGAACACTTGAAATATATCAGTCTGTGTGGAATTAATGTACATTATACAAGTTTCACTTTGTGAATGGAATTACTGAAATAAATCCTTCAACTTTTTGATTCTAATTATATGACCAGCACCTGTATGTCACTACCCAAAACGAGAGTTACGTATATAACTACGGTTCTATGAATTCTGGATGACTGCCAGAGGCAGTACTTAACACTCGATGTTATCTGTCTTGCGCACGCGCAGGTCAAGTATTTAATATCAACAAAGCCACCTGTGACCTGGGATGATGCGGGGCATAGCTTATTTAAGCCCACGTCATCAGGAAAAATGTCCCTACAAAATCTTCTCGCCAAGATTCTGAGTGACAGAGAACTCTGCCAGTCATCCAGAATTTATAGAACTGTAATTACATACATAACTCTCGTTCTATTTCATTCTTCCTGACCGCCAGAGGCAGTGCTTAACAATGAATGACTACTATCAATGTCGTCACGAGGAATCCCACCTTACCAGGAACGGTCAGAGGGTTCCCACAAGACAGCTGCTGCTACTGCATGGGGGGCAGCGACATTGACCCAATAAAAACGGGCAAAGGTGCATGGTGTAGCCCAGGTGGCTGCAGTGTAAATCTCACTCAGAGGCACCCCCCGCAGCACTGCCCATGAAGTGGAGACACTCCTGGTAGAGTGGCCCCGAATGTTAAGAGGCAAAGGTTGGTTGGCCCTTTGACAGGTATGCTCCCTTGATAACCTCAACAACCCACCTGGAAAGCCTTTATTTAGACAGGGCGTGCCCTTTCCTACGGCAAACAGGCTATCAGAGTGGCGAAAGCCAGTAGTTGCCAGTAGCAAAACGCAACCTTCATTGACAATTCGGGCTCAGGAGGTAGAGCGGGTTGGCCGTTAATCGGAAGGTCGGCGGTTCAATCCCTGGCTCCCCCAGGCTGCATGTCGAAGTGTCCTTGGGCAAGATACTGAACCATGAATTGCCCCTGGCGGCTGTTCCGCCAGTGTATGAATGTGTTTGAATGTTAGTTTCTGTTTGAGCACTTAGGCTCAGTGTATGAATGTGTTTGACTGGTGAATGCAGATGTACTACTTTAGTTCTGACTGCTCCAGAGGCTCAAAAGGAGGGAGACAAAGGGATTCCAGTACCAAAGGCAGGTCGCAGGGCTCCTTTAAGGAACCGGGTCACCAGGGTGTGAGACCCCACCGTCTGGTTATCCACTCTAATATGACTGGCGGAAATTGCAGTCACATAGACCCTAAATGTTGAAGTGGAGGCTTCTTCTCTAGCAAAGACTGCAAAAAACGCAGTATAATCGGCATAAAGGAGTTTTCAGGAGCTACTTTTTGAGCTCTATACCACTCCGAAAAAAATCTTCCACCTTTTGGCATGAAGTGCCCTTTTGGAAGGTGCTCTGGAGTCCCTAATGGTTTGGATCACGGCCTGGTCACACGACTCAAGAAGCGGGTCAGGCCCCTTCAAGGGCCACACCCATTGCTGTAGGCGTTCCGGGCTCGGATGCCAGATGTGGCCCCCCAGCTGCGACAGCAGGTCTTGCTTCCTGGGAAGGCACCATGGGACCCCGTCTAAAAACTTGTGCATCACTGGAAACCAGAGTCTCCCTGGCCAGTTCGGGGCTACCAACAGGAGCCTGTGGTTGCTCTGCTGCACCCTGTGCAACGTAACCGTTGGAACTGGCGGAAAGGCATAAAGGAGACGATCTGGCCACAGGTGTGCCAGTGCATCCTGCCCGAACGGACTCGTTTCCTCCCCCAGTGAAAACCAAAGGGAGCGGTGGGTTGTGGACTCTGAGACAAACAGGTCCACTTCTGCTGTGCCATATTTGCCCCATATTTCCTCTACCACCCCGGGTGGAGTCTCCACTCCCCAGCGGGAGGCGGCTGGCAGGAGAGGTAATCTGCCACCACGTTCTGTGGCCCTGGCAAGTACATGGCCTTGAGACTGGCCAAGCGGGGGAAAGCCCATACCAGGAGGCGCCGTGCCACCTGCAGCGACGTGGCCGACCTGGTGCCCCCTTGCCGATTTACATGGTAGACAAGAACATGCCTGCCTCTCAAATACGGCAGGAACTCGTGCAGCGCCAAACTGATAGCCCGGAGCTCGAGCACATTTATGTGCTCCATCCTTTCCTGGCTCGTCCAGAGGCCACTCACTGCCCTGTGCTGCCACACTGCCCCCCACCCTGTGGCCGATGCATCGGTTACCACTACCTCCCGACACGATGGGATCAAACACAGTGAGATGCCCTTGGACAGATATGCCCCACCTCTCCATAGCCATAACACTAGTAGGCATCGGATGGACACCCTGACTCTCTTGGATCTGTGTAACTGCTGATCTAAATGGAGGCCACTGATCCAAATTTGGAAGGGTTGTAAATACAGGAGGCCCAGTGGCACCACTGATGTGACAGAAGTCAACATACCCATCAACCTGAGAAAAAGGCTGTACCTCATCCTCCTGTCCCTCTGGGAATGACGGAGAAGCTGGAGTATGGCCTCTACCCGCCGTGGAGTTAGGAAGGCCAGCATGTGACAGGATTCCAGGGTTAATCCAATGAACACCACCCTTTGGCTGGGTATCAGACAACTTTTGGCGTAATTGACGGTAAGGAGCAACCTTGTCACATGACATAGAAGGGAGGCAGTGTTCTGCTCCACCTGTTCCTGGCTTGGAGCACAAATAAGCCAGTCGTCCAAATATGGGAGGATCTGCATACCACTGGCTTGCATCAGGGCCTGTGCTGCCCGCATGCACCTCGTGAAGATCCTTGGGGATAGGGAAAGCCCGAATGGGAGCATCTTCACCTGATAGGCCATGCCTTCGAATGCAAAGTGCAGATACTGCCTGTGATGTATCGCTATCGGGACGTGAAAATATGCATCCTTCAGATCAATGGACGTGAACCAACTTTGCGGCGCCACGGTGTGGAGCACATCTGTTGTACGCAGCATGTGGAAAGGCAACTCTTTCAGAAATTTATTTAGCCCCCGTAAGTCCAGTATACGGTGAAACCCACCCTCTTTTTTTGGAATCAGAAAATAAACAGATTAAAACCCACCTTGCGGTATCTGAAGATCTATTATTCCGATGGCCTCCTTTTCCAGGAGGGTTGATATTTCTTGTCTCAGTGCCTGAGACTTCATGGAATTGGTGACGGTGGTCAGCCTGATCCCACTGAAAACTGGGGCCAGCGTCGGAACTGAAGATTGTACCCTCGGGAAAGTGTGGCCACCACCCAAGGGTCTATAGTGCACCTTTCCCAGCAACTGAGGTGCTGCTGGGAGAAGTGTCCGACAGCCGGCCGCGGGCCCTCAGGGTCTGCTCCCCCGACCCTTCGGATCCCTGGGGGGCCGATAGCCCGGGCCCCAACCCCTCTGCGTCTGAGGCGCAAACCGTGTTGGCTCCTGACGGCAGTGATCTGACCACTTGAAGGATCGTGAAGCCCGTGGGTAGCCACCAGGACGAGCTGGCATCCGAGGGTGACTGTTGCCATAACCCTGTGAAGGCCGCTGTCTCAGTAGGGGTGCAGGCCCCTGAAGGCTAGCAAACTGCTCCCTAGTTTGGTTAGTCTGGATTCACCGCTCCAAAGCCTGCTGCGCTGCTGGGCCAAACAGCTCCTCTGGTACTACAGGGAGAGTGCGCAGGGCCCTCCTGCCTGGCTCCAAAAGCGGGGATTGGGCCAGCCAGACCTGGCGACGAGCCAAGGTAAGTGTTGCCATTAGCCTACCAAGCTCTCTAGTCATAAGGGCAAACGCCTGCAAAGCTGCATCACTGAGGCTCTTGAGGGAAGCATCCACGCCAGAGGATTGCAGAGACTGGGACAGAGCTAATATCAGGTGGGAAAAAGAGTTTCCAATACGGCCAATGCGCGCCACTATATCATAACCTCTCACCAGAAAGTCATCTGTAATGCGACACTGCGGCCTAGGATAGTGAGCATCCAGTCTCAACACTTCGCATCTGGCACAGCCCGTAACTGCTGGCATTCTGCATGGCAGCCAAGACCCTGCGGTCAGTTGTGTGGTGAGAAAAAGCCTTGGGGTCGGGCCAGCATTTGCGGAGCTCCTCAATGTATGGCTGGTAAGGTGGCATAGAAAAACCCGCCTCAGGTGGGAGATGCCTAAAGAATGTACTAGCTGTGGTACATGCAGTTGGTGCTTCATCCAAGCCCAAGCATGGCAGTGCCATACGGACCACTGGCTTAATTGTGGCATGGGCAGCCTCTGAGCCTGCTCTGGACCCGCTCCCCGTCTGCTGGGAACCGGTGTCAGAAGCACGGGTGGAAGCCTCCACTTCTCCCTGCCCAGGTCTGTCCTCACAGAACTGGATGCAGGAAGCCCTCGTAGACAGATCAGTGGACGAAGGGGGTGGGCCTCCCGGCTGGCCAGTCCGCACTGGTTGTCTCCCCCCTGCCAGGCTGAAGGTTAAGGAGCAACCCCTTAATCTCAGTGAATTCTGAGGCTAGTGTGTCTACCTTGGCTGCCAAAGCATCCACCTTCTTGGCTTTCTTTCTAGGGGGGGCAACTGAAAGTGGGGGGCGACTATGTCTACTCTGCACCTGTGAGGCCACACCAGATGAAGGCAACTGGCCTTCAAGCTGCAGTCCTTCCACTTCCGTTGGCCGAGCTAGCTTCTGTGGTCTAATTTGTGTCAGTTAAGGGGGTCTTGATGTGATAAAAAGAACCACTGCTGTGAACAACTAAAGATCCGTTGGCCGAGCTAGCATCAGTTCCCGTGGTATAAAACTGTTATTCATTCACTGACTGTCAGACAGCCCCTCTCTCAAGTGAGTAACAGGAGCGACAAACGTGTCCCTAACATGGTGGGACCCTGCACATTTATGCAGCTTTTATATATTGTTTTGTCACAACAATAACTGTTATCTAGGAGCGAAAACACCCCAAATAACAGATCAAAGTGAGCTCCTATGTCCTTGCCTTGTTATTGAAGACAAATGAAAATAACTCCTCCTTTTAACAAAAAAATTCACCCATATGTAGCTGTTAAGTCTACCGGGGAGCCAACGCTCTAGTTTACTTGACATGCCTTAAGGAGCGAAAACAACAACTTGACTCCAAAGCTGGAGAGACACGCGCTAGCTTGTCCTCAACCCGTGCTGATTGCTGGCGAAAACACCTATCTAACAGCAACAGCAAGAAACCGTAGCTCCAAGCACGCGGTTGCAGGGCTTCTAGCGACAATATGATGGTTATTCTCTCTTCCTTCCTTCCTTCCTTCCTTCAATTCAACCTGCATTCGCAGATCTGCTAGAAGAATCAAGGGACATTTTTCCTGATGACGTGGGCTTATATAAGCTACGTCCCGCATCATCCCAGGTCACAGGTGACTTTGTTGACATTAAATACTCGACCTGTGTGTGCGCGAGACGGATAACATTCAGTGTTAAGCACTGCCTCTGGCGGTCAGGAAGAATGAAATAGAACATGTATTTTCACATTTGTGTTGTGTAAAATCATATCCACCAAAATACAGTGTGATTTGTAAATATGTACAATTTAATCTGTACACACAAATTGAAATTTCAAATACAGAGTGATATTTACGCATTTGTGGATCCATTTCTACACACAAAACAGTTTTGCACATTTGCAAATTACTTCCTGTCAATTTCTGGTTCATGTTACATTTGTAAGTTCCTTTTTACACATTTGTGTAATTTTGTCCAATGTGTACTGCGGAGATCTGTAAATAAACATATACACAAATATCTCACTACCCTGTGTTGTGTAAAATCATATCCACAAAAATACAGTGTGATTTGCAAATACACACAATTTAATCTGTACAAAGATCTTTTTATTTCACATACAAAGTGTTATTTACACATTTGCGGATCGCTTCTTGTCAATTTGCAGGTCACGTGACATATGTATCTTCCTTTTTTGTGGAAGTTTGTCCACTCTGTCCCGCTGAGATGTGTAAACAGAGATCTGTAAATTTGAGAGCAATTTACCAGCTACACCAGCAGGTGGGAACAGCAACATTCTCTCCCGTGAATTGACAGGATATTCACGGCACTAGCTAGCATCATCCTCATCTGTAGACACAACAAGGAAAAGGACTGTAGCCTTGTTTTAACAAGCAGTGGAAAAATAAAGTGGAGAATCTTCTTTTAACTCAATGCTCATGATTCAGGATCGGGTTCATCCTTGTCACCTCCAAGGTAAGTCTGCTGTGCAGTTTGCTAACTTTACGTTAGCCCACGTTACACGTAACAAGCTCGTATTAAATCATTTAGTTCACCTGGAGAGATTTTATGATTTTCACAATAATTGGTTATTCCCATTACAACTGGAGTTAGCATACCAATCTCTTATATAGCCTCCATTTACCGCTGTCCGGTGATCAGTTAGCATTTAGGTATTTAGTGATAAACTCAGTAGGCTAGGCTAGTTTGACTGATCAATGCAGGATGATCATTATCTTAGTGACAGTAAACCATGATGTCACTGCAACTGTGTTTCTGTTGTATGATTACGGGATTGGCGTGAAGAGGATTTCCTACAATAAATTACTGAGCCTTTCTGTTTCCCCATTTTCTCAGCAGCACCTTGGCCTCCTCCTGTCTGAGCTGCTACTGGACTGACAGCCTGCAGCACTGCTTTCTGAGCTACTTCTGCTGGCCCACTGGACTCTACTACATCTAAACCTTTCAGTACAAGTGTACATATTTTACTATTGAATACTTTATCACTGTATGTGTTTTACATTTATGTTTAAATTAATAGCCAATATTTAAAAGTACTGTAGGAACTTGTGTTTGTAAGAGCTGTTGAGGAATCATGTAAAACATATGTATAAGGTGACATTGCAGGAGTTTGTGTTGGCTGTGGGAGAATGTTTGAGAGCTGTTATAAATCACCTTCCATTCAAAGTCCTAAAAATTACAGTCCATGTCCATTTTCCGTTTAGTTTTTGCATGAAAAACTCAATTTTTTGTGAAGCGCATGAGTTTACATGACACTTAATCAGTTCCATAAGATTAGTAGCTACTCAAAATCTTGTCCTAGATTTAAGACTGAAACAGGGAGTTGTTCAGGACATGTAGATGTCTAGGCAATAGTGGAGAGCGATCTCCACAGCATCTATCGTCAACTGCTTATCCTGCATACAGGGTCACGGGGGGCTGGAGCCAATCCCAGCTTACATCAGGCGAAAGGCAGGGTACACCCTGGACAGGTCCAGTAGTGGAGAGCAATCTTGGAAAATAATCATGGGGCTGGTGTTCCCAACCAACCCAAGACCTATATTACTGGGGGACAGTCAACATGAGGATGTTCACTTTATAAGACTAGCCCTACTTCAGCAAATAAATTCTATTCAATTCAGTTTTAATTATATAGCACTGGTTCACATCAAACATTATCTCTTTGTATTTTTCATATAGAGCAGAAAGAGACTATACACTTTTCCTCTCTCCTACTGTCACTTCCTGCAGGTGTTTCTGGCTCTGGAGCTGTGGAGTTGGATCTGTGGTTGCGGGTCACCTGCTGACCAGAGTTCCTGCTCGACACCTTCTGCAACAATTACTATATTATTACTAGTTTTATTGTTCTTATCATTAACATTACTATAAATCTGTACCATTATTCATTCAGTCTTTAGCAACATTACCTTTACTGTCTGTAACCGCTGTGTATATATTGTGTAGGCTGCCCCCCATCCCTCTCTCCCTCTTTATGGCTATCTCTTTCTCTCTCTCTCTCTCCCTCCCTCACCCCCAACCAGTTGAGGCAGATGGCCACCTGAGCCATGGTTCTGCTCGAGGTTTCTGCTTCTTAAAAGGAAGTTTTTCCTTGCCTCTGTCGTCTCGTGCTTGCTCTTGGTGGGAACTGTTGGGTTTCTGTAATTATCATCACAGAGTATGGTCTAGACCTGCTCTTTTATGAAAAGCGTTCTGAGATAATAGCGTTCGATAATAGCGATAGCGTTCTGTTGTGATTTGGCGCTATATAAATAAAATTTAACTGAATATTATTTACAGAGACCAAAAAATTCCCACCAAGAGCAGCACTAGGCGACAGAGGAAGAACTCCATTTTAAGAAGCAGAAACCTCAAGCAGAACCATGGCTCAGGGAGGGCGGTGTTGTGCCGAATTCTGCATGCTTGCCAAGAATTGTATGCACCTCGTGGGAGGTAACATCATCTATTCTACCGAATATTACATCCACCTCTTAAGGTCCTTTTCAAACACTGATCAAACGTGGTTATCACCACATATTTTTGCTGAATCTCAAGAAATGCTAGTTATCACCATTGATTAACCCCACAAAGAATATTATAGCATTTAAAAGCACTATTTGTAGGGGAATGCCATTCTCGGCAGGCAAGCAAAATTTGGTGCCATCTGCCTCGGCAGCTTTTGTATAGCCATTTGCTTCACTACAATTCCATCCATAAGTAACACATTGACAGAATGTATGACTGTTTTGGTCATGGGTTTCATATATTTGTCACAAAACATCTAAAAGCAAAAAGCCTGGGACAAAATCCTATCAAATGGAGATCTGTGGTCTAATTTGTGTCAGTTAAGGGGGTCTTGATGTGAAAAAAAGAACCACTGCTGTGAACAACTAAAGATCTGGGTAAACCACAAAAAAGAATGACTGCCATGCAACTTAGGCAAGAGAATAAATATACTTTGTACTACATGCTTTGTCCTGTTAGTATGTCTATATCCTGCACAAAGTTTCATCTCCCATTGTTTTGGACATTAAAGTGAGGAGAAAGAGAAACTGGTTGTGCTGATTTCATTTCACCATTTTTTGTGGCGAAAAAAAACAATCTCATTATATACGCTTTAATAATTTCAGAACGAAGTATGTTATCTTTTCATATCAAAACATGCTTTAACTTCATTGAAATGTAGTATTCCTAAGTGGGATTTATAGAATACAGAACATTTCTGCTTTTCATATGCTTTTACAAAGCTTTCTTTGCTCTGACAGGAAGGTGTAACATAATTTAAACATAAATAAATGCATACTGCACAACTTCAGTAGTAGCCTAATACAAGACTGTATACTACAAACACAATTTCAGGGGAAAAGTATTCAATAGTAAACTATGTACACTTGTACAATTCAATTCAATTTTATTTATATAGCGCCAAATCACAACAACAGTTATCTCACAGTGCTTTTCATAAAAGAGCAGGTCTAGACCGTACTCTATGATGTTATTTACAGAAGCCCAACAATTCCCACCAAGAGCAAGCACTAGGCGACAGAGGCAAGGAAAAACTTCCTTTTAAGAGGCAGAAACCTCGAGCAGAACCATGGCTCAGGGTGGGCGGACTGAAAACAAGACTAAAACTGACTTCTTCATCCACCACAGAACAAATGACATCATCATAACACCACTGACGTACAAACACATCCAAGCTGTTCATTAGCTTATGGAATTTAAAGTCCACTAACACTCTGGCCTTAACCAGAGAGGTGAACACATGGACTACGTCTCCACACAGCTGTCCTTCTACCTGCTTCTTTCTACTCATGTATATGGACAATTTGGCTTCCCCTACAATAAAATTTAACAGTTGCCACTTTGTTGCATTAGTCTTCCTGTAACCTGCTCCAAAAACAAAAGCAGTGTTAGACCACACTTCATTAAAAGAAGAAAACAACCACGCCAACACATTAAACAGTTCCCCCACTCTGCTGCACTCTAAAAAACAATGAACAACAGTTTCCAGCCACCCACAGAAAGGACAGCCATCAGAGACAGAGGGATTAATCACAGAGACAAAACAGTTCACCGCAACAGCCCCATGTAACACTGTAAGTCACCTGTGCGCTTCTTTAAAGGAAGTTTGTAAAAGACTCTCCAGACAGGCTTCACAGCGTTACTAATCCCCAGTTTCTCCCTCCACACCGTGTCACTTCTACAATTTAACTTGTTTTTACACAAGACCTTCACACAGCACCTGTAAATCATTTTACCCGTCACCGTGTGGAGATCTGGGTCTTTCTGATGCCTGACATCCAACAATAAACTAGTCAAATAAACAGTCAAGATTGGGTACCAGTCCCAACTCCGGAAAAGGGTAATCTTTCTCCGGAGCTTCCTCACCTTTCCAGTATATCCTCAACAGCTCATTATCAGCTGCTGTTAGTTTTTTAGTCCAGCTATTCAGAATGTTCCTCACGTGACGCACAGATTTTAGTCCAATTAGTTCAGCCACAGTTCATAAAACCAGGTCCAGCTACATCCACTATCCGTCTGAGAGTTATAGTGCCAGCAGAACGGAGTATGTGATCGAGGCCTGGTGTACCACTGTCCTGTACGTCCATTGTGGATCCACCAATCAGAGGCTCGTTCAGTAACCACTACAGGGAAATTGATGACTCCAACCGTCTCTTCTTAAAAAGGTGCCAGGCCTTAAAAACTCCCTTATAAAAATCAGGCAATACAGACAGATTTAAATAACCTACATCCATTAAAAACAAAGCAGTGTCAACCTGTCTGCTGTCCTTAATGCTGCTTGCAAACTCTTTCCACACTGGGTATTTAAAACCAGTCATATCTCTGTGCAAATTGAAATCGAAAAGTTGCCACTCTGCTCGCTAGGTGTACCAGGCCTTGCCCCCCTTCTTCTTTTGGTAAAAAAAGCACACTCTGAGGTACCCAGTGTAACCTGTCCCAAAAAAAGTCCACTAAAACTGCTTGTAGTTTTGAGAGTAAGCCAGCAGGTGGCTCCATACAAGCTAAACGATGCCATAGTGCTGAAGCTACAAGGTTGTTGATTACTAGAGTCCTTCCTCTAAAAGTCATCTGAGCAAGCAGCCATTTCCACTTTTTTAACCTTCCTTTCATCGTCTCTATCATGTCCTCCCAGTTTCTTTTAACCATTTCTTCTTTGCCAAGATAAACACCTAGATACTTTATGCCATCATTTCTCCATCCCAACCCCCTCGGCAAGATTGGAAGACCACCAAACCAGTTTCCAACTGCTAGAGCTTCACTTTTTGTCCAATTTACTTTTGCAGCAGAGATAAGACCAAACTCAGACACAATATTTCCAACAATTCCAATTTCAGCTTGATTTCTGACCAGGAGCATGACATCATCAGCATAAGCAGATAAAACATGTGGTGTGTTAAAACCTGGTAAAACAAAACCATGAATACAGGACTGGATTCTGTGTAGCAAGGGCTCAATGGACAATGCATACAGCATCCCAGACTGAGGACAGCCCTGTCTGACACCCCTGCCTACTGTGAAGGGAGCACTCAGACCCCCGTTAACCTTCAGTACACTCTGAATGTCTTGGTACAAATCTTTTATCATAGCAATGAGACTCGGGCTGAGACCAAAACGCTCCAGAACTTCCCAAAGATAAAGGTGCTCAACCCTTTCAAATGCTTTTTCTTGGTCTAACAAAATGAGACCAAGGTCAGTGCCCAAAGAACTAGAGACATCCAAAACATCCCTGATTAAAGACACGTTGTCTGTGATGGACCTACCAGGCACACAGTACGACTGATCCTGGTGAATGATTTCCTCCATCACCTGCTTCAACCGATTAGCCAGAGCCTTGGACAAGATCTTATGGTCCGAACAGAGGAGGGAGACTGGGTGCCAGTTTCTGATGTCCTGAAGGTCTCCTTTCTTCGGCAGCAGGGTTATCACAGCTCTCCTGCAGCTCAGAGGCAGGGTCTGATTTTCAAAACTTTCATTGAATACATCCAACAAGTCCTGACCAAGCTCTTTCCAGAAGGTCTTGTAGAACTCGACACGAAGACCGTCAATACCTCACTCCGTCCATTCCCTGCAGGGCAGCATGCAGCTCTTCCAAAACTAGAGGCTGCTCTAGCTCATGATAGTCATCTCTAGAGACTCTGGGCAGTCCTTCGCTGAAACACTCAAACAATTGTTCATGCTCAACATGTTCTGTTTTATACAGCTCAGAGTAAAACTGCACCACCCGTCTCCGGATCTCATGAGGCTCCGTGAGTTCTTTCCCATCAGCTGACTGTAATGTGTGGATGTACCTGCTCTGCCCATTTGTCTTTTCTAAGCCAAAGAAAAACTTGGACGGAGCGTCTATCTGGTTGATGCTCTGGAAACGTGAACGAACCAGTGCTCCCTGGGCTTTGGTGCCCAGCAGGTCTGCTAACAAAGCTTTTTTAGATTTGAGGGCTTCAAAATGCTCTCAATTTCCTGTGGACTCAATCAAGCCTAAAAGTTCCACTATCTCAGTCTCTAGAGTCGTCATTGATCTAGTAATGTCCCTCATGACATTCAGAGTGTACTGTAGACAGAGCTGTTTGATTTTAACCTTCCCACAGTCCCACCATTGTCTTAAAGAAACAAAACTGTTCCTTTCAGACCTATGCACCTTCCAGAAATAAACCACAACATCTTTAAAATGCGCATCACTGAGTAAATTGGTGTTAAACTGCCAGTATGCACTACTGTTGCATACTGGCAGTTTTTGCAATAAAAGCACTGAAGACCACAAAAAAATGATCACTAAAATGTACAGGTAAAATGTTACACGTCTTAAAAACACTAAAATGATGTTTAAAACAATAAAACCCGTCCAGTCGAGCCAAAGAAATAAAATTTTCTCTTGTATGCACCCAGGTGTACTGTCGGTCTTAAGTGTGCAACCTCCTCCAAACGTCCACCAAATCATGTGTTTTTATTACTTCATTAATTGCCTTTTTTGAAGCAGCATGAGGTTCAACATGATTCCTGTCCAAAGAATCATTCTGAGTACAATGAAAATCTCCCCCTAAAAACAAAAAATCATCTGAACCACAACTAGTCAGAGTGTCACTGAGAGTATTAATAAAACGGACTCTGTCTGAGCCGACATTTGGAACATATACATTAATGAATGTGAGAGTGAAACATTCAAACTTGGCTCTGACCATCCTCAGCCTTCCTTCTATCACTTCTTTAAGTTCATAAGAAGTCGGCAGAAACTTTTTAGAAAAAAGGACGGCTCACTGAGGTCAAGGAGCTTAACACGACCTCCCCGTCCCATTCTGATCTCCAGTCAGTTTCACTGAACCTGAGAAACATCACGTCAACACTTTTCAGCTTCATCAGCTCATATAGCTGCATCCTTTTCCTGGTGTCCGCAGCTCCATTTTAATTCAATGAAGCAATTTTAAAATCACTCCTTGAAAAAATAAAAAGAAGACAACCAGACAGCACACACAGACTGACAAAAAGAAAACCTTTAGTTTGATTCCTCTCCATCTTCTTCATTAAGTTCGTGTCTGATCTTCACCACTATTTTCCTCAACCTGTAAACCTCCTGCTCAGTTAAACCCTCTCTTCCTTTAGCCCTCAGGTGTGACTTGACTGGAAACAAACTTTCAACTTTTACCCCTTTTACCTTCTTTGTTTTCTGTAGAAACAGTTTGATTTTCTCAACCCCATAAATCTGTTTGTTCAGCTCTCCTGGTGTTATTTTGTTCAGTGAGACATCACTCTCACTGTCTGCATCTAAACGGCCTTCCACACTGGAGTCATACTCTGCCATCATCTCCTTCACAGTCTGCTTCTGCTTGTCTATGTGGACTGTAACCTTCTTTGCTTTTCTTTGCTTTTACTGTCGATTTCAGATTTTCTTTTCTGCCGAGTGATTGTCAGGCTACTCTCCTCACTAACCATATTGACATCTGCACTTTCTGCCAGAATCTCCTCTGGCCCATCTGTCTTACTATTTTGCGTCTCATCCTCCTCCTCCCCATCTTCCTCCTCCTCATTATTTTCTATATCAGCACCCACAGTCTCACAACTCTGTTGAGACTCACCTGCCTCATTTCCCTCATCACTGATGATTTCACAGTTTAATGTGTCCTTTTCTCTACAGCTAACCACAGTTTGATTTCCTCCCTCCATCTGTTCACCATCACCACTGTTGTCTCCACCTGTTTCCTCCTCCCTTTTCTTCATCTCAGCTCTGCCTCTTTGCTCCTTGTCACTTATCCACAGCTGAAACACTTCATAACGTCTGACGTAGCAAACAGAACATAATCAAACCCATCAATTTTCAGCTGAAAAGACAAGTTCAACTCTTCATTATTCAGGATCATGAATAACTCTCTCCTGTGAGACACCACATGCTGAAGCAAGGGAGATTTACACCCAGACAGTGCTTTTTTAATAGGGGACACTATTTTTCCATGCCTGGAAAGTTCTCTCTCCAGCACTTCATCTCTGATGAACGGGGGGACGTTAGACAAAACCACCTTTCTGGCCGGTGAGGCCAGAGGCAGCACTGGTACGAACGTGTCATTCACGACAATACCGCTTGTGATGGCGGCGTTAGCTTTCGCCACTTCATCTA
This sequence comes from Micropterus dolomieu, assembly GCF_021292245.1. Taxonomy (NCBI): domain Eukaryota; kingdom Metazoa; phylum Chordata; class Actinopteri; order Centrarchiformes; family Centrarchidae; genus Micropterus; species Micropterus dolomieu. The sequence goes on along the minus strand of NC_060166.1, from coordinate 3,472,867 downwards.
CAAAGATCACCACCGCCCCGGTCATCCTGGCCGCAGATCTGACACTGCCGGCCCCGACAACCTCCGCCACCGCTAATGCACGCTCAGAGGAGCGGAAACCCAGACAGATCTTAAGTCCGTGTTTCCTCGTCAGCCTGGAGAACTCCAGGCTGCCGAGCAGCGAAACGCAGCCCGACACAAAATACACGACAACAAACAAACACACACACCTGACAAAACCAACTAACCTTAGAAATACACACAGTAACACATTAACGCGAAAAGTTTAGAAAACACTCACTCACTCCGCGAACTCACACTCACTCCACACTCACGCATCTACTCAGAGAGAGAGAGATTTTTGATTTTTCAAAACACACTTTTATTAGTCAGTACTCGCTCACACACGATACATTTATATCGTCAACACATCAGCATACACCAGCTGATCAGCCTGTACAGAACACAGCACCCTGCCATGAGCCCACACTGACAAAAAAGTTTCTAAGTCCTGATTTGCTCTGTAAAAACTGAAATCTAACAATAACCTGGACTTCACCATTCTCACAAACAACATCTTCACATTGACGGCTTGATCTGTCTCAACCTTTTTTCTCCTGCTCACATACACGGCCATCTTAGCCTGACCCAGGACAAGCAGCTGACATTTGTTCTTCTGATGTTGAGTGTATTTAAAACCACAAACAAAAACCTGTTTAGTAAAAAACTCTTTAAAACCCCTAAAGATGTTTTCCAGCAAAACAAACAGACATGAGACGTGTGCACTCTAAAAAACAGTGAAACACGGTCTCCCTCTGCAGACAGAAAGGACACTGGTCCTGTACATTCCCATTCAGCACAGACACAAAAGAGTTTACAGCCAGTATTCCATGAAGGATTCTCCACTGTAGGTCTGCATGTCTCTTTGTCAGGGGGGGTTTATACAGAGACCTCCAGGCAGGTCGAAAATCAGGGCTTAAACCCAAATGAGTCCTCCAGGGGGT
>NC_060166.1:3467225-3471784 GCF_021292245.1 Micropterus dolomieu | reverse complement strand
GATACATTGCCATGTTGAAACGCGCATAATTAAAGTCGTGAAACGTTGCAGTTTCGTTAGGTTTAGGCACAGAAAGTACTTGGTTGGGTTTAGGCAACAAAACTACTTGGTTAAGGTTAGGAAAAGATCATGGTTTGGGTTAAAATAGCTATGTATGTCAATTAAGACTTAAGTTAACTAACGTTAATGTCAATTTACCTCACTCGCCTAAATAAAAACATTTAATGTTTTGTTTCGCACGGGACACAAACCCTGTTCTCCTGCTTCAAGGTCCGGGTTCTGGCCCTCTATCCACCCCAATCACCTCCTTACTTCGTCTTTTCTTTTAAATATCATACTTGCCTTTACCATCAAAAACTGACACAACAGGGCTTCCCTCAATACGTCGAACTATGACGTCAAAGGGATCCCTAGTGCGTCACAAACTGACGATTATGGCTCTTGACCAAGCGTCCATATGTGACGACTTGGGAGTGAGACCGGGTTGTCCAAACCCAAGTCGCTGGTATCAAAGGCTTGTGTTTTGTTCCCCCCACCATCCCTCTCAACCCCCTTCCTACAACATCCATATAGCATAAGAAATGTAATTTCTTGGACAGCATTTTAATATCAACTAAAATACCGTGACAGTGATAGTTCACCAGAGTTACTTGCCAAAAACAAAGACACCGAAGTCAGCTGATGAATAGGCTTAGTTAGTTCATTATGAGTGAGTGGGTCTGAGTGTGGATGGAGGCTACAAAGAAACAAAAAAGAACGGAGGAAGGGGAAACACCACACAGCCAGACGTGACTGCTTTTACAGTGAGCCATAGTCAGTATTCAGTCATGGAAAAAGTAAAGGGCTGCAGCGGCTCACTTCAAAGAAGCTCTGTCACAGAGCCGTAGTGCAAGCATGACTTTAACAGGCGGAAGGAAAAGTAGTTCATTAGACCATCCTGGTGACAATAAGATACTTATAATAAAACACACTCTCGCTCCAAATGACTGAATTTTGATCCTTTATATGAATATTGATCCTAGAGCAGGAAACGTTGGTATCAGAAATATCGATACTTTAGTATTGATCCGCACATCACTAATGCAGATACTGCCGGCAAAAATCATCCTTCTTTGTGGTAAGGTACAAATTGACTGCTGTGTTAATGTGAAACGACATGTAGAGAGCACAGCTGTTAAGCAGGTCTTAATGTTTTGTTTTGCTGTTCTTGTTTAATAACATTTTATCATATACAGCTCATTGGCTGAATGTATAGTAGTGTTTCTGATCATGTTGTAATGGAAGAAGTGAGCATTAAATGGTTGGGTTTCCTTGTGGAAAAACATTTCACCTGAACGTAAACGGTTAGCATTATTAGAACAGTGAGACGTGATGTCATTTTGGGTTTCAGCAACTTTGAACAAAATAAAAAATCTGACAATGATAGTTAGTTAATTAGAGGTTAATTTTGCTTTTATATAAACAAAATAATTTTTCCCCTTTTACAGATGCTGTAATGGCAGTTTCCAAATACCGCAGAGTCTGCTGTGCAAGCCCTCATTTCGCAGGAAAATGCAACAAGCACTACTCAAAGAAAACCGACCCTCCGACCGACATTTTTCAGATTCAGTGTTTGGTTCCACCAGTGTTTGGCTGTACTGTATGTTTGGATGGAGAACCATCACTAAGTTTGAGTATGTGCTTGGACTGACAGACCAATGAGCCTGGCTCTCAAAGTTGTATGTTTGATACTCTGTAGACCTGTGTTCAAATCTGGGCAGGGTGACTGCTCTCGCTCTTTGCTGCATATGCTGTCAGAAGTAGGATGGCTTGCTGTGAGGTCATCAGAGGTGTGCCCATTGTGTGAACTGTATGAGGGACCATGATGGGTATTAATGTGGATATGTATAGTGTACTCTTAAGCAGTGTTAGGCAGTAACGCGTAATAATATTACTTTTCCCAGTAACTAGTAGTGTAACTAATTACTTTTCTAAAACAGTGATATTATTACTAGTCACTAAGGCAAGTAACGCTGCGCTACTCGTTACTGAACGCACCATCCTTGACGTAAAGCCACGACTGGGAGACAGCTCAGCGTTACTGGACTTTGTTGTTCATTTCCGCTGATAGCCAAACACTAAATGAAGAATGGAGAACGAGGGAGAGAGGCGTTATTTCCACAGCTGTAAGTAGCTGCTGCCATTATTGTGTCACAGTCTAAAGTGCAATTTATACTTCTGTGTCAAATCGACGGCGTAGGTGACAGCGTAGGCTACGGGGCTACGCTGTCGCCTGACGTGCAACTCCTCCAGAATGTAACAACATGTCGAGTCGACGCGGACCGTAAGCTCTGTGATTGGTCTGGGGGGCTGGGTAGCCTCGCAATGCCTCTGAGCTGACAGGAAGTATCCCGCGCTTTGAAGTAACTTTTACTAGCGGCCAAAACGGCGGCTGTAACACAGTGAATCAATGTATTTGACCCTCCATGGGGTGTCACTACGTCCACTCAGTGTTCTCTGAAGTTTTCACCATCATTTAATAGAGAGTCTTTCCTGAGGCGTCCCCCAAAGAAGCACCTACAGGGTCCACAGGTTCAAGTAGAAAACCTGAACAGTTCTTAAAACTAGGAAAAAGCATAATGGCAGGATAGAGATCAGTGCAGTTTGGCAGCAGTGTTCCAACAGAAAAGTCCACCAAAAGAGAGCACTCATGCTCCGTCAGCTTCTCTTTCCAGTGTTTCAGTAGCTGACTTGTGACTCGTGTAGACCTTAATCCAAGCCGATCAGCTAATCCAACAGGGTCGTCCAACCGAGGCCCAGCTAGCTCCACCACCTTCCCCAGAGTAGAAACCCCTGCAGTGTGAAGACGTCTGGATAGCGTGGGTCCCCCCCAGCTAGGGCAATCCAAGAGTCCTCCAAACAGCACAGGCTCTTGTAGGAGCCAGTACAGAGAGTCAGCCTGCTGCTGCCTCTGCTTCCTCAGCAAAGTCCACACTGAGAAAACACTCCTGTAAAAAGCTGGTAGAGATGATGTGCTCAACTCGTTACAGTCAAAAACAAAGATAGATTCATCCGTAGACCACCAAACCGCTGCAGGATGCAGCAGGATAAAGGTCTCCAGACCAGGTCTGTCGGCCCAGTGAGCAGTCTCTGAATGAACTGAAGACGGAAGGCAGCGCCTCTGCTGCCCAGATGGACTAGACCCTGTCCACCCTCCTCCTTAGGAAGGAACAGGACACTCTGAGGTACCCAATGCAACCTGTCCCAGAAGAAATCATCTAAAACCCTCTGGATCTGTACCAGAAGAGAAGCTAGGGGATCAATGCAAGCCAACCAGTGCCACAGAGCAGAAGAGACCAGATTATTGAACACAAGAGTGCGACCTCTGTAGGACATTTTAGGTAAGAGCCATTTCATGAGCCGACCTTTAACCTTTTCCAAGGCATTGTCCCAGTTATTCTGCACAAACATTTCAGTGCCCAGAAAAACTCCCAGATATTTCAGTCCTCCTTTTTTCCACACCAGACCAATTTTTCTCTGTCCATTTTTCCTCTCCAGACCAAAAAAGAACTGAGAGGGGGCGTCCATCTGTGTGACGTCAAGGAAGCTTGATCTGACCAGAGCTCCCTGTGCTGCAGTGCCCAGCAGGTTGGACAGAGCCGACCTTTTAGATTTAAGGGAGTCTAAAAGCCCTCGGTCTCCTGTAGAATCTACCAAACCCTGCAGTTCTACCACCTGAGCCTCCAGGTCCCTCATAGATCTGGTTACATCTCTAGTGACATTACAAGTGAACTGTTGACACAACTGTTTAATCTGAGATTTACCAAAATCCCACCACTGTTGAACACATGTGAAATTGGGTTTACAAATTCTGTGGTTAACCCAAAAATATTCAAAGGCTGCTCTAAAAGCCTTGTCATGAAGCAGGGCCGTGTTAAAATGCCAATAAGAGCTTTTTAGACGGACATTCTTTATAAAAACAGAGCAAACAACAAGAAAGTGATCTGAGAAGCCCACTGGGTGAATGTGACAGCTTTTAAAAATGTTCACATGGTGTTTAAAAGAGTACAGGCGATCCAGCCTGGCCAGAGATAACACATTGTCTTTACAGTGACTCCAGGTATACGGTCTGTGATTTTTATAAAAAATCCTCCACACATCAGACAACTCGTGCTTCAGTCAGCTGCCTGAACCTGCGTGATGAAGCAAGATGAGGTTCTTGATTATTCCTGTCAAGCTTTGGATTTTCAGTACAATTAAAATCCCCTCCTAAAACAAATACTCATCACTATTACAGTTCTGGATGGTGTCACACAGAACATTTAGCACCGCTAACCTGTCTGCTCCACTGGTTGGTGCATAAACATGAACAAACGTCTCGGGTTACGTATGTAACCCTGGTTCCCCGAGAAGGGGAACGAGAGACTGCGTCGGTTACGACACTATGTGAACGCCTCTAGGCGAAGCAGGTCTGAATGTGAATGAAATCACTCCAATCCTATTGGCTTGTTGCTAGAACGGTAAGGTGTGACGGAATAACCGGAGGAGTATAAAGCACACCTGTACACACTCATCATTAG
>NC_060166.1:3437910-3467205 GCF_021292245.1 Micropterus dolomieu | reverse complement strand
CTCCGTCAGCTTCTCTTTCCAGTGTTTCAGTAGCTGACTTGTGACTCGTGTAGACCTTAATCCAAGCCGATCAGCTAATCCAACAGGGTCGTCCAACCGAGGCCCAGCTAGCTCCACCACCTTCCCCAGAGTAGAAACCCCTGCAGTGTGAAGACGTCTGGATAGCGTGGGTCCCCCCCAGCTAGGGCAATCCAAGAGTCCTCCAAACAGCACAGGCTCTTGTAGGAGCCAGTACAGAGAGTCAGCCTGCTGCTGCCTCTGCTTCCTCAGCAAAGTCCACACTGAGAAAACACTCCTGTAAAAAGCTGGTAGAGATGATGTGCTCAACCCCTTACAGTCTGATAGATAGATTCATCCATAGACCAACAAACCGCTGCAGGATGCAGCAGGATAAAGGTCTCCAGACCAGGTCTGTCGGCCCAGTGAGCAGTCTCTGAATGAACTGAAGACGGAAGGCAGCGCCTCTGCTGGCCAGATGGACTAGACCCTGTCCACCCTCCTCCTTAGGAAGGAACAAGACACTCTGAGGTACCCAATGCAAACTGTCCCAGAAGAAATCAACTAAAACCCTTTGGATGTGTGCCAGAAGAGAAGCTGGCGGATCAATGCAAGCCAACTGGTGCCACAGAGCAGAAGAGACCAGATTATTGATCACAAGAGTGCGACCTCTGTAGGACATTTTAGGTAAGAGCCATTTCCATTTCATGAGCCGACCTTTAACCTTTTCCAAGGCATTGTCGCAGTTTTTCTGCACAAACATTTCAGTGCCCAGAAAAACTCCCAGATATCTCAGTCCTCCTTTTTCCACACCAAACCTCCAGGTAACCTGAGCCGATCCCTCAGCCTTTCCCCCACTATGACAGCCTCACTCTTCCCCCAGTTTACTTTAGCAGAGGATATGCAACCAAACAGATTTACAGAATTCACTAACTAACAATACTCGGCCTGTCCTGCCTGAAACCAGCTCGGCTAGCACTGCTAGCCCTCGGCCAGTCCAGCCTGTGCCCCGGCCCGCATGCGCTGCTAGCCGCCAGCCTGAGCCCCGGCCTGCTAGCGCTGCTAGCTCCAGGCCGTCTGTTCCCCAGACTAACACTAACAATGTCTTTCTGTGTGTTAACCAGCACAATGACTGTCACGCTCTGCCGGTCGGCCATTCTTTGTGTTGCACTTTTGAGTTTAGTATCTGCTTTATAGTATGTTGAGTTTTGGGTTCTGTCCTGTCTAGTGTCCAGTATTTGCTATATACTCTGTTGTGATTTGAGTTCCTCAGAGTTATTGTGTGGTCAGTTCATAATCTTTTATTTAGTTGGTCTTTGATTTCATGTCATGTTCTTAGTCTTGTACTTTAGTTCATGTCTTTAGTGTTTACTCCGGGTCCTGTGTTCTCTGTTAAGCTCTGTACTGTGTTCTAGTTCTGTGTTCTGATATTTTGTAACATGTGTGCGTTTCTGTGTTGTCGCTTATTCACTCTGCCCCAGGTCTGCTTGTCATGTCAAGTCTCTCTGTTTTCCTCTGCTCTCTCTCTCTCTCTCTCTGCCTCTTCCTGCCTCGTTAGTCTCATGTCTGTCACCTGTGTTGCTCCCGCCCTGTGTATATATACCTGGTGTTTCTGTCTTGTCTTTGTCTGGTCATTGTTCATGTTACCCCCCAGTCTGTCGTGCGTGTACACTCTGCCTGCCTGTAACCAGCCTTGCTCGTCTTGTCACCCTGTACCTTTGGATTTCTGTTAGGATCACCTTGTTTTTGGACTCTGTTAACCAGCCACTCTGTCAGTAAGTGTGCTTGCCTTTTGTTTGTTTTTTGCCTCAATAAATCTTCTCGTTTCACTGCACCACCTCTGCCTTGCGTCCTGCATTTGGGTCCTCCAACCTGCCTCCACAACACCCATCGTGACAATGACATCATCAGCATACGCCGACAGTTTGAAAGAGACATCACAGTTTGGAAAACAGACACTACTCAGATTGTTTCTTAGTTTATGGAGCAGAGGCTCAATAGCCAGAGAATAGAGCATGCCAGACAGAGGGCAGCCTTGTCTGACCCCCCTCTGAATATTGAAAGGAGCACTCAGACCCCCATTAATTTTTAGAACACTTGCAATGTCACTATACAGAACCTGGATCTTGGCTATAAAACCTGGGTTGAACCCAAAGGCAGCTAGAGTTTGCCATAGATACTGGTGTTCAACCTGGTCAAAAGCCTTTTCCTGATCTATGGAAATCAGACCAGTGTCTACAGCCAATGAGCAAGAGACCTCCAAAACATCGCAAATTAAAGTGAAATTGTCACTTATGAGCCTGCTGGGTTTGTGTGTTTTAGTTGTTATTATTATTAGGATTCATACCGTAGAATGCGCAGTAGAACCCTTCTATATTTGTGTGTTTTAATTATTATTATTATTTGTTGTCTGCCGCGCCGGCTCAAATTCCCGTGAGCTGGAATGAGCTAGAAACATGAAACTTGCGGGAATAACTGGAAATGGTGTGCATCAGCTTCCATAGAAATATTGAACCCAATCGGCCACATGGTGGCGCTATAATTAAGGCTTAAAGATGCAAATTTTGAAAGGCCACGCCCCTTACACCGTAAGTCCAATTGACTTGAAATTTCTCACACAGGTGCAGCTCAATGTGCTCTACAAAAAAGCCTCAAGGACTATTAAGGTCTGCCTATAAAATGTTTCCGCCATTTTGAATTTTTTGAAAATCACATTTTTGACATCTTCTCCTAGACCGTAGCTCCGATTGCCACCAAATTTTCAGTGAAACATCATTGTATCAAGCCTATTAAAAGTTGTATAAAGCATATCGATACCTCACTTACTTTTCAAGATATGGACCAATGAACTTTGTAAGGGGCGTGGCTCTGGACATACATGCCCACAAATCAGCAACCGTAGGGCCGATCATCACAAAACTCAAAGTATATGTTCAGATAGGTGCCCCAGATATACCTGGACAGTTTGATGTACATACGTCCCTAGGGGGCGCTACAAGAGCAAGAAAGGTGCTTAGCATTACACAAATTACACTATCAATCCCATATTCATTCTCCAATCATCACAAATCTCTCCGGATGTGTCCTCATAAGTAAATGAAACATGCCCTGAAAGTTTCATTCAAATCGACCACTAGGGGACGCTATAAATGCAAACAAACTGCAGCGGATAAAATGCAAAACAGGCTACAAAATGCATATTGTTTGTCCAATCAACACAGAACTTCCAGGATATGTCTACATAAGGACCTCACACATACACTGAAAGTCTCATTCAAATCGACCACTAGGAGGCGCTATAAATGCATGATAACTGGATGTGGAATTACACAAATGAAGCTATAGATCAGAAAATGCTTGTCCAATCATTATAAAACTTGCAGGATATGTTTTATAACAATGTTGAACCGTATGTGTGAAATTAGTTTGGTGGCGATATCGCGAATCGCCGCTTGCGGCTATATTTATTATTATTATTATTATTATTATTATTATTATAACAATGCTATCATTATTGCTTGTTTTTGACATTTGTGTTAGTATTGAAAAATGTCAAAATGGAAGAAATTGTATCAACAGTATACTGCATTTATTAAAACAGGTAAAGAGTTTGCGTCAACAATAACTTAAAAGAGAGGCAAATAACAAAATAGGGAGTCCTTCTTAACTTTTGAATATGCTTATAAAGCAAGGGTAATATGATATAAAGTCATATCTCTAATATAAACCCGTTTGAAATAACGACCGGGTTCTCTCTGCAGGTGAGGTAAATAAAGTCCCCAGCCATTTGTGTGGGATTTTACGGTAGCCCTTGAACTGCACCTGTCACTCATTGGCTATATTACACTGCACTCTGTTAAGCCTTGCGGGATATTGTTGAAATTGTCGTGTAAAAATTCAAGACTTGGGTCAGATAAGAAAGCTTGAACTTTTACCAACATTTTTATTATCAACAAAAACAGACACCAATTAGAATACTAAAGTTCCACCGCAGATCGGTGCAAAATAGAGCCCCATTCTGTTACCAGAACAGAGACCCGAGTCGACATGAAAACCATGTAACGACTGACTTTCACCTCCTTTTGGACCTCCTTTTATAGCTCTGTTTCTTGGCTTCACATCATCTCTTGGCTCTCTTTCCTACTGCACCTGAATCTGGGAAAGTCCCTGACTGCCTGCTCCTCCTCTCTGTGTCTTTTGCATGCACTCTGCTTGATCATGCCATTTCTTCCATAACCTGACTTTTATGGAATAAACTGGTGTTGTTTGTGCTCTGTGCTAGAAACAGGACATTCTTACTGTGATGGACTATATTGATGTATGTTTTGTAATACAAAATCTGCTTCTATATTTTCCTTTGCAAGTATTTTTGATGCTGCCTCACTGTGCTCCCTCCCTTTTCTCCCAAAGCACACGAACTTGCTCACACACACACATGCTACTGCTGAGCCTAGGCAGTTAGATATAGAAAGGAGCACACACACTCAGAGCTATAGAGTTCCAACACTGTGATCCTAACTTTACACTATAAAATAACACTTTAAATGATGACAATGTAGACCACCATTGCTCTAGTAATTAATGATAACAACTTAGGCTATAATGCTCCAAAATAATTCACAACAAAATGTTTGGGATGATTATGTAAAAACAATACAATGCCTTTTCTTTTTTCCTTTTATTATTGCATTTACAGCAAACATATTTAATATGCACTGTAAGTTCCTACCCATTTATCATCATCATCATCATCATCATCATCATCATCATCATCATCATCATCATCATCATCATCATCATCTTAAGCATCAGCAATGTTTCACAGTTATCATTAGACCCCAAGCCAGGATAATCCAACCAAAAGTAAAAGCAGAAGTAATAAAAGACAATTCGAGTACAATAGATCTATCAAAAAATGCATGCACATTCTTCAGTATGACAAGCCTGGAGATCAGCCTGCACCAATTGATTCACTTGGTTTTTACTAAGATAAACAGGATAACAACAGTAGTAGCATTAATAACAATTATTAAGTAAGCTTCTTTTTGTTGTCATGTTCTCTGCTAGAGATAAGAAGTATGAAATGCATAGAGAAAGTGGTCATCATTACTAAGATTAAAACTTTACTAAGATTTAAACCTGTAAACTGCATTAGTACACTGTCACCCGGGCTTCATTGAGAATTGTGCTTTTATATACCTTCAGAATATTTGTTTTATGACTGTATAGTAGGCTTATAAAACTAAATGTTCTAACACATTAACATTGTATTTGACTGATGTCCTAAGATGTGTTCAGACCAAATTCAGATGCAGATTTTTGGGTTTTCTCTGTTATTTACACAAATATGCAAAGCACCACTGGAGTGGTGTTACAATTAGGGCTGCACTGATTAGTCGACATAATTAATGACGGCAATTATAAAAATTCACCTACACAAAATCTTACTATTGATGCATCATTTTAGAGATGTTCTTAAGGGAAGATACCAATCTTAGCAAGGTCCAGCCGTTCATTTGTAACTGCAATGCTCTTACAGGAAGTGCTAGGTGCAGTATCACTCCCATTGTCTGCCATGAGTGCATGACTGTAGGGCTACTCATGAAGAAAAAGTATGAATTATGGTGCAGCGGAGAGAAACTTTCAGCAGTTTGGGAGCATTTCAGCTAAAACAAACCAGCAAAACAAGTTAAGTGCAAAAAATATAAAGCACAGTCAGCATTTCACAGCAGCACTACGATGATGCATGAGCATCATAAACGCAAACACCTTGTGAGCAGCAGCAGCAGCAGCTGTGATACCTACTTTAGCCAAGTGGCTATAATGTTAGTATTGTAATGTTTGTTAATTTACCTGTCTGAAAACAAGGTCTCACAGATGGTGCTGCCTAAGAGAATGCTATTTCAGTTGTGTTAGCTAACACCTTAAGTGCAATAGGTTAAAATAATAAATGAGTGACATTTTGGTTTCACAAGGGACACAGACAGCTGCCTCCTCTGTGAAAGTCCTGTTTTTTGAAAGGCTTTCAGGCACAAAGGCTGTCTGGCAGAAAACCCTAAAGGGAAACTTCTCCAATGTGCTAGCAATGTACACATAATCTCAAGCTAGCTGCCATATAATTGTGTTTGTGTGCGCAGGACTTTTATTACTATTATACTATATTATTTACATGCAGTTATAAAGTTAATGCTTCAAAGCATCCTATACTTACATAGTTTAAAATTTTGCATGTTATCACAACAAGTTTTTCATTCCATTGATGGGCACTGCTCACCCCACTCTCTTTGAATATAAGGACTGACCAAGCGCGTGGGAAGACTACATAATGGGCATTATTGGTACTAAATGAAAACATAAAATACATACATACATAATATAGCAGCTACATTGGTGTGATGCGTGGATCGGCTCTGACAATATCTTAATAATCATGTACGCACAAATCATCCACCGGCCCCCAACCCAACCAGTTATTTTCTCAGATTTATCCCACCTCTACCGTCCTTTTAACTTTCCAGGTGATTTCTTTATTGTGTTTAAGTGTTTTCTTTAACAGTATACTTTCATGGTTAGAGAGGTTGCTGTCAGTTATTTTAAACGTTTCCATGGGCGCTGTAATGTCAGCAAATAGGTGACATTTATGCAGCAAAACTAAAAACTGTAGTTATAAAGACAGGACAGGACAAATAGAGGAAAAAGAATTCAACATTTTAGATGCTCTGAAGGAGCTCAGGATTGATCAGGTGGAAGGCTGATCCACTCCAAACAGTTTCACTGTATGAACCTGGACTGTGTGTGAGAGCTTTTGGATGTAGAAAAGAATACAGAACATCAATCAACATTAGATTGAAGTTATGCTGCCGTGCCCCGTGCGTAAATGCGCACAGCGTCTCTTTTAAAGGGGAAACGTTAGATTGAAGTTATGCTACCGTCCCCTGTGCGTAAATGCGCACAGCGTCTCTTTTAATGGGGAAATGCTTCACCCTATTTCACCCACCCGGAAAACAAAACATTTTGTCCAAAGCTCTGACTGCAAACAGTGGTGCTCTCAGTTATTGCACGGACAAGGTTTTCGTGTGCTTATTGTGTTAAGTTTAAGTTTTTCAAGTTGAAAATGTACTACAAAATGTACTATATTATTACTACGTTACTGTCATTTTAGAGTAATTAGTAATATTACAATATTACTCTTGATTATCAGTCTCTGAATTTTTGCGTTACTTTGAGTTAGTTTCACTGCTGTTTAATGGGCGCATCATTCTGATGGTAAGATGTGCTACATAGGTGGTTTCTATTGAAGTGCAGAATTATACCCACGGATTTGGGTGGGTCTTTGTCATAAAAATTAACCTTCTGATTAATAGCGGCGGGGTGGGGGTGTTGTGGATGGGTGAAATAGGATGAATCGTCTCCCCATTAAGAAAGACGCCGTGCGCATTTACGCACGGGGCACAGCAGCATAACGTCATTGATCATATGAATCTCCCGACACTCCGACAGGATTGGTCAGGATGGACTGACAGCAGCCTCTCTAATCATGAAAATAATTAGTGAAAGCACACAGCCTATAGAAATCTATTTAGGCATGATCCATCAGGGGGAGCTACCATCTTGTTAAGAGGAGCCAAGCTCCCCCGTAGTTTGCACCCTGCCTATACAATCGGATTCCGGCAACAGGAAATAACGTTACTCTTTTACTCATGGATTTGTTTTTCTCATGCCAAAATGTTTCTAGGTGTTGCTGAATTATTTTTTAAAAACATTACTTAATTTCGGGTTAAAATGAGTTGTAATTTGTTTTACTGAGATTGCAAAGGGTATAGGCCTAATATTACCGATTTATTTTTAGTAATGCGTTATATAACTGTGTTAAAAAGCAATACATTACTGTAATTGCGTTACTTTTGTAAGGCGTTACTCCCAGCACTGCATGTACGCATTTCTACTCTGCAGCACCCCTAAGCGAAAATGTCTTCCCGCGCGCCTGGGACCGACCTACTGTCAGGTCCCCTGCTCCCAGGTAGGGGTGTGTGTGTGTGTCCATTTTTTGCAGGAGTGGAGTCAGGTGTGCAGGAGCCTGTTTACCAGCTGCCAGACATCAGCCTCATTATGCTCTGCCACTTATACCGGGTCCTTGCCTCCGCTCAGCACCAGATTGTAGAGTAAGTCACGTTCAAGCCGTTCAAATCTAAGACTAGTTCTTGTGCCTATTCCCTGCTAACCCTGTTCATCTGGGCCGCAGATCTCCCCGCCTGGCCCATCTCCTGCAACTACTCCACTCCTGCTCACGCATGCCCGGGACTGTGGGCCCATTCCCTGCGGACTTCCCCCTTCTCAGATTCCCAGCCCAGTGCTGCCCCTGGACCCCCACTCTCCGAACCCAGCCTCTCACATTCAGCATATTGTTAATAAAACCCTGTTTCAATTCACCAACTCTGAGTCTCTGAGTCTGAGTACTGCATTTAAGTCCAAAAACCCAGCCGCAGCCTAACACCTACATGTTTGTTAAATCTGCTTATGTGGCCTCCCACATGGCTCATGGACCTGTTCAGGTTCATAGCTGAGAAATCTTTTACATGACAAATGCTTAGCTGTGGTCAGTCCATTCCAGGTTCACCTGGATTTAACTTTGGTGAACGAATTTAATATTGTGAAAAAATACATTGTTTGATAATTCCCTGCTCTACTAAACCCTTTTATACAATCTATTGTTTCCCTGTATTTCATGGTTTTGCATTTTTCTTTAACATTCTTTTTTACCAAATCTGAGAAAGAAGCACTACAAAGAGTGGAGTGCAATAATTCAGTACTATGATATAACATAAAAAGACCACTAAAGGAAATAGAAGTGGTCTTACCACAATGGTCTCCCCCTAAATCATGGGACAAGAGGTTGCTTAAAGTTTAGTATGCATCAAGACGTTCAGATAGAATGTGCAACACACTTTGAACCTGTTAAGTAAGCGACATGTAACAAAATAAGACGCACATGAGATTACATGATTTAACATGTGTCTATGATCTGACTGATTTCAAAACTTTGCAGAAATTGCTGTCCTTTGTTGGTATTTTCCTCCAATCTCTCCTCTTTGTCTTTATACTTTTATGATTTGGAGTCATAAAGCCATGAAACATTTTCAACTCTCTATATGCAATTGTGCCATTTCTAAACTTAGCTTCCCATTCGCTGTGAACACACATTAACACTGCATTAGCTGATAAGTGACAGTGGTAAAAGAGCTTAATTATACTACAGGTGCATTTCATAAAATTAGAAAATATTTCTGTAATTTTATTCAAATGTAGTTAATTGTATTGATTTCTATTCTAGATTCATTATACATATGGTAAAATATTTCAGATATTTATTTTGTTTTAATCTTGATTTCAGCTTACAGGTTATGAAAATCAAAAAACCATATCTCAAAATATTAGAATATCAGAAGAAGAAGCAGTAACACAATATCTAACATGCATGTGGCATCTCCTGGAAGGATCAGAATCAGCTTTATTTGCCAGGTATGTGTACACATACGAGGATTTTGACTTGTTTGTACATTGCTCACGATGTGCTTACTTACAATACAATAATAATACAATAATGATACAATAATACAATACTAAAATCACACACAGACTACAGTATAGAGAACACATATATATACACACACTATAAACAAACAATACAGACAGATTGAGACTATAGTGCAATGAGCAGAGTGCAAAGTATGCAGGAGTAAAATTATTATCACTATTATGTACATGTCGGTGAGATATACAGGTACACATACATATACATGTACACAGTGTGATGGAGCATAGTGCAAAGGATGCTGGAATATAACTTATTTGCAGGTGTTACGTACGTGCACACATGCAGGTGTATTTGGTATACAGTATATACAATATACAAAATGGCAATATAATATGCCATTATATTATATATATATATATATATAATATAATATATATAATATATAATATAATAGCAACAGTTCTGAAATAGAAAATGATGAATAAATAAGTGGTAACCGGTAAACGGGTGCTGATTAGAGGCAATGTTACTGGGTTATTGCACAAGAATTGTTCCTGACACTGTGAGGCAGAAATCAGCTGTTCATCAGAGTGATGGCTTGTGGGAAGAAACTGTTCCTGAGTCTGTTGGTTTTGGCGTACAGTGCTCTGTAGCGCCTACCAGAGGGGAGGAGCTGGAACAGGTTGTGTCCGGGGTGAGATGGATCTGCAGTGATGTTTCCTGCCCATTTCCTGACTCTGTAAATGTATAAGTCCTGAATGGAGGGCAGGTTGGCACCGATGATGTTTTCTGCAGTCCTGACTGTCCGTTGTAGTCTGCTCCTGTCCTTTTTGGTGGCAGATCCAAACCAGACAGTGATGGAGGTGAAGAGAACAGACTGGATGATGGCTGTGTAGAAGTGGATCAGCAGCTCCTTAGGCAGGTTGAGCTTCCTGAGCTGACGCAGGAAGTACATCCTCTGCTGGGCCTTCTCGATGATGGTGTCAGTGTTGGGCTCCCACTTCAGGTCCTGGGATATAGTGGATCCCAGAAACCTGAAGGATTCCACCGTAGACACAGGACTGTTGAGTATGGTGATGGGGGGCAGAGTGGGGGGGGCTCCTCCTGAAGGCCTCGATCATCTCCACAGTTTTGAGCGTGTTAAGCTCCAGGTTGTTCTGACCGCACCAGAGAGCCAACTGATCAACCTCCCGTCTGTAGGCCGACTCATCACAATCCCGGATGAGGTTGATGACAATCAGCGAACTTCAGGAGTTTGACAGATAAATCTCCTGAGGTGCAGTCGTTGGTGTAGAGGGAGAAGAGCAGTGGGGAGAGCACACTCTCATCGGGTCATGAGTGCTAATAGTCCGGGTGCTGGATATGATGTTCCCCAGCCTCACCTGTTGACTCCTGTCAGTCAGGAAGTCTGTGATCCACTGACAGGTAGAGACTGGCACAGTGAGCTGGGTGAGTTTGGTGCTGAGGATGTCCGGGATGATGGTGTTGAACGCCGAGTTGAGTGACAGCGTGGGAGTGGGGGAAGGTGATTGTTTGAAGATGGTGTTGGAGCGGGGGAGAGGTGTGACTGTGGGCTTCTCAAACCTACAGTAAAAACCATTCAGCTTGTCGTTGAGTACCAGCAGTGTTGGGAGATGGTCTCCTGTGGTTAGTGAGCAGGCCTCTCCACACTGACACAGGGTCACTGGCTGTGAAGCTGTTTTCTAGCTTTTGAGCATGACTCCTCTTGCTGCTTTGATCTCTTTAGTCAGTGTGTTCCTGGCCTGGTTATACAGGACTCTGTACATTACAGATGTCTGTCAATGCAGTAATGTCGACCTTCTGAGAAGTTTAAAAGTTTTGAAAAAGCTTAATTTATGCACTCAGCACATAGTTGGGGCTCCTGTTGCACGCATTACTGCATCAATGCAGTGTGACATGGAGGCACCTGTGGCACTGCTGAGGTGTTATGGCTGCCAAGGTTACTTTGATAGCGGCCTTTAGCTTGTCTGTTTTGTTTGGTCTGGTCGATCAAGCACAGTAATACCATGGTCAGCAAACCAGTTACAAGTCATTTTGGCACTGTGGGCCTTTTTTTTAGCAGGACTTGGCAGTCCTGCTAAAAAAGGACATCAGTATCTCCATAAAGCTTGTCAGCAGATGGAGGCATGAGGTGCTCTAAAATCTACAGGTAGATGGCTGCATCGACTCTGGATTTCATAAAACACAGTGGTCCAACACCAGCCGATGACATGGCACCTCAAGTCATTACTGACTGTGGGAACTTTACACTGGACTTCAAGCAATTTGGATTCTGTGCCTCTCTACTCTTCCTCCAGACTCTGGGACCTTGATTTTTCAAATGATACAAAACAAAATTGAATTTCATCTGAAAAGAGGACTTTGAACCACTGAGCAATGGTCCAATTCTTTTTCCCCTTAGGCCAGGTAAGATGCTTCTGACGTTTCTCTGGTTCAGGGGTGGCCTGACACTAGGACAACCACACTCCTGGATACGTCTGTGCCTGGTGGCTCTTGATGCACTGACTCTTATTGGCCTTATTGGACTCTTACTCTTACTCTCGCACTGGCTTATCCTTCTTGTAGAGGGTGTCAATGAGTGTCTTCCAAACAACTGTCAGAAGTCTTCCCTATGATTGTGGTTGTGTGTACTGAACCAGACTGATTGAAGGCTCTTATCAGGTCAACATTTCTGTATTATACATTATTTTTTTCTTTTATTTTTAAATATATGGATTTTTGATTTCCATGAGATGTTAGCCATAATCAGAAATATTAAAACAAAAAAGGCCAGAAATATTTCACTTTATGTGAAATGAATCTAGAATATATGAAAGTTTCACTTTTGAATAAAATTATAGAATATATTTTTTACAAGATGCACCTGTATACCTGTAACCCCCCTATAGCATTCTGTCAGCATGTTTATTTGTTTTTTTTTTTAGATAAAATTTTCATTTTTCATTCAAATCAGGCACCTTTGACAAACCATCAAAATGCCGATCAGAAATTTAAGGCATCCACTAGTTACAAAGTGATAGACATATTTTAGGGATTCATCATGCTGTAGTTCCTTTACATATAGTTATATTAAAAGAAAAAGAAAAAAATTTAATACTTTTTCTGGTAGAACTTAAAGATGCAATAACTACTGTTTTACAATACACCTTTAAATAAACGTTGTGTGGCAAAACACTTAGCACGTTAGTACATTACTAATTCAGTACTAAACTCCAGAAGGATAATGAAGCCTATGTGTGGAATTTCAGACAACCATCATTCATGATGGAATTCATGATGTGAAGCACCTACATTACTAATTTCTTGCCGTCTTCACTTTCCTATAGATATTGGCCAAACGCAGAAGTGGCAGGCAGCCAGGTGTGACATGCTGCACCTCCAGTCACCAGTCCGCCAAGCTCCTGAACATGATACATAAGACACTTCAATACATGTTTAGGGCTCATCATCAGACTAAAAATGTGAAAATCACATGAAAAAAATCAATGATGCAAAAATCAGCATGAAAATCTAATCAAGCAAGGATAAAATACAAGGTAGGGGCCCCTAAATGCTGCAACGCTCAAACTTTTCCTGTGTTTTACCTAGAGAAACCAGGATCTAAGTCTAGTTGCTGGCCCAATAAGGGCCATGTTCTGGAGGTACTACTTTCTAAAGAAACAGGGTGGAGGTTGTAGCACTGAACATTGCTGCTTAGTCAAACAAAACAAAACTTAGAGGTAAATACCACCAAGACACAGCAGAGTTTTCAGTCTCTTACGGCATCTGCAGGTCTCTGAAAGTAACAAATGGATGCAAAATCCATTTGTTACTTTCATTTAAACATCAGTGTCACGAAGCCATAAGTTACAAAGGACATCACAAATGTGTTGTTGTTTTGTCCTGTTTAAAAACTGTTTCAAACTCCACTGTTGCCTAATTTTGCCAAATCTGTGCTGTTTTCAGAGGGGTAAAAAAGCAAACAGGATAAATTATGTATTTTTAACAATACTAGCATCAAAGTCTGACCTGCAATCAGAGATGCCACACGTCCATCCACCACCTTAACCTTTACACCCTCACTCTTGCTACATAAAGGTCACACTGCTTCTTGAAATGGTACTGAATAATAGCATTGGATGTAAATTGTGCACTTCAAATGTAAACTATGAAATGTTAACTGAATTCCCAGTGAGACAAGAGCGAGCGTTTTAGGCCAGTAATTGTCAAAATGTTACGCTCTGAACTAAAATGTTAGACAAATAAACTGACTTTTAGTCCTAGGGTAAGATTTAGCAGGGGATCAAATCAATGGATTAATGGATTGTGTTTTTCCTGCAACATGCTATCACTGATGATCACTCTATTAGTGGAAATTTATTTTGAGGTGTACTTACCATCATCTGTGGAGATTTACTGTATACTTAGCTGAGCAATGAAGGTATGAAAATATAAAATCCAGGTGAATTCAATTTTAGAGCATCTAATATTTTAAAAAGAATGTTTCAGATTAACTCAGTACAAACTGAAATTGGTGAGCCTTAAGTTTTATGAATAGCACTATAAAAAAATACTCACTGTTTCTCTCTATCTGTATCTAAACGATGGCACTACACAAGTGAAAAATGAGGAGGAGGAACAAGGAGATGAAAGAAGAGGAAAACAGCGTCATAAAGTTTCTCCTTTTACTTGGTCGTTGTTATTGAGTCCTGGCGAGGGTTTACTCTTGATGCCCTCAGTACACCCCCGTGATGTCTCCTGGAAGAAGAGGTGTGGCATCCACAAAGACATAACGATCCGTTTATACTCCCTCCGAAAATTCTGGTTTAACAGACCGTAGATAATGGCATTAAGGCAACTGTTGAAGTAAGCCATGAAGTAGCTGACCACAAAGAGCCACTCAGGAATGCGAGGCGCCACTGTTTCAGGGTTGATAGCAACAGCTAGCCCAATGAAATTGAGTGGTGCCCAACAAATTGAAAACAGCACGAACACCACAAACATGGTGATAAAGTTCCTCAAGTCACTGGGCTTGATGCGAGGGCGGCTCTCAGACTTTACCTTCCGCCTCACTTGGATGACCAGGATCCAGATGCGCAGGTAGCAGAAGGTGACCACAGCAATGGGCACAAAGAAATGGATGACTACCACTATGATGGTGTAGGATGTGCTGACTGTCTGTGCAAATGTGCATGAATAGATTCGTGGGTCATACTGCAGTGAGCCGACAAAGAAGTTGGGCACAATGGCTATGACTGTTAGCAGCCAGATAAGTGCCACCAGCAGCAACGTGTTGCGATAGCTGTACAGTTTGTCATAGCTAAAGCTGTGGCAGATGTAACAGTAGCGGTTGATGGCAATGCCTGTTATGTTGAAGATGGAGCCAATGACACTCAAGCCCATCAGGAAGCCACTCACCTGGGAGAGACAGAGAAAGAGAGAGGACCGATCAGTGTTGTAATAAATTACAGCACCAAATAATGGGAGCATTTGTTTTTTTTGTACAAATTAACAGTAGATGTTTCATGATGAAAAATAAACAACACAGAACTCTCCAGCAAAACGAAAGATGAAGGTGTCTGTTTATATATCAGCAGCGGCTGGTATACCGACATGACAGTGATTCAGCAACACTTGTTTTCTTGATCTGGAATATTTTATCATTAACTTTATCATTTTATTCTTCTCATGAGTTTGCTTCATTCACTCTGGTTGGTGTTTACATTTCACCGCAGGCCAATGTGCACGGCTCACAGCGCATGCTTGCCGACCGGTGTGTGAAGCAGACAAACCCGGACTCCCATGTTATTGTTTCTGGTGACTTTAACAAGGGAAATCTCAGCCAAGAACTCCTAAAATACAGACAGTTTTTCAAATGTCCAAGAGCGGAGAACATTTTGGATCACTGTTACACCACAATAAGCAGTGCCTATCATGCCGTCCCCCGCGCTGCTCTGGGTCACTCTGACCATGTCATGGTCCATCTGATTCCTGCATACGGGTAGAAACTAAAGCTCTGTAAGCCTGTGGTGAAGACATCAAGGCAGTGGACCAGTGTGGAGGACCTTCAGGCGTGTTTGGACTGCACTGACTGGGATGTTTTCAGGACTGCCACCAATAGTTTGGATGAGTTTACTGATGGTGTGACATCCTACATCAGTTTCTGCAAGGACAGCTGTGTACCATCACGCACCAGGGTAAGTTAAAACAATGACAAACGCTGGTTCACAGCCAAACGCAGCTAAGGTTGGAAAAGGAGGAGGCATTTAGGAGTGGAGACAGGGCATTAAAGTAAAGGTTTAGCAAGGAGGTGAGAAAAGCTAAACGACATTACTCAGAGAGACTAAAACACCAGTTCTCTGCAAATGACGCCACTTCACAAACTACAAACCCAAAGCCCCCAAATCCATCAATGACTCTCGCCCGGCAACTTAGCTGAACCAGTTCAACTGCCGCTTTGAGAGACAATTGTCCACCATCCTCTCCTCCCTCTCCTCAGAGGGGGTCAGCTCCAGAGGGATATCAACAGACTATTCAAGAGGCAGAAACCCCGCTAAGCATCTGGGCCGAACTCTGTCTCCCCGTCCACCCTGAAGCACTGTGCTGATCAGCTGTCTCCGGTGTTCACAGACATATTTAACACCTCACTGGAGACATGCCTTGTGCCAGCCTGCTTCAAAGCCTCAACCATCATCCCTGTCCCCAAAAAAACACAAGGACCACAGGACTAAATGACTACATATCGCCCTGACCTCTGTGGTAATGAAGTCTTTTTAGCACCTTGTGTTGTCCCACCTTAAATCACAGACCCACTTTTGGACCCCCTGCAGTTTGCCTACAGAGCCAACAGATCTGTAGACGACGCATGGCCCTTCACATTCTCCAGCACCTGGACTCCCCAGCAACCTATGCCAGGATCCTGTTTGTGGATTTCAGCTCTGCTTTCAATACCATCATCCTAATCCTGTTGCAGGACAAGCTCTCTCAGGTGAACGTGCCTGACTCCACCTGCAGGTGGATCACTGACTTCCTGACAGACAGGAAGCAGCACTTGAAGCTGGAAGAACATGTCTCTGACTCCAGGACCATCAGCATCGGTTCACCACAAGGCTGCGTTCTTTCCACTCTGCTCTTCTCCCTGTACACCAGCAGCTGCACCTCTAGTCACCAGTCCGTCAAGCTCCTGAAGTATGCTGATGACACCACCCTCACTGGGCTCATCTCTAGTAGGGATGAATCTGCCTACAAGTGTGAGATTAACCATCTGGTTACCTGGTGCAGCCAGAACAGTCTGGAGCTCAACGCTCTGAAGACATGGAGATGCCAATAGACTTCAGAAAGAGCCCAGCCCCAACCTCCCCCATCATCCTGTGTGACTCCCCAGTCAGCACTGTGGACTCCTTCTGCTTCCTGGCCACCATCATCTCCCAGGACCTCAAGTGGGAGCTGAACATCACCTACCTTACCAAGAAGGCCCAGCAGAAGATGTACTTCCTGCGGCAGTTGAAGAAGTTAAGCCTGCCAAAGACAATGATGGTGCACTTATACACCGCCATCATTGAGTCCATCCACACGTCCTCCATCACCATCTGGTACGCTGCTACCACTGCCAGGGACAAAGGCAGGCAGCGTACCATTTGCTCTGAAGAGAAGGCGATTGGCTGTAATCTTCCATCTCTTCAAGACCTGCACACCTCTAGGACTCTGAGGCGAGCAGGAAAGATTGCAGCTGACCCCTCCCATCCCGGTTACAAACTGTTTCAGACTCTCCCCTCTGGCAGGAGGCTGCGGTCCATCAGGACCAAAACCTGTCGCCACAAAAAAAGCTTCTTCCCTTCTGCAGCTAGCCTTATTAAGAAGACCCAGGGCCCCAACTGTCACCCCCCTTCCCTCTCAAATACTTTATATCTTTATACATGTAAAAATTATTTCATTTCACATCATTACACAAACCCTAAAACCCTAAAAGACTTAGTCTGTCCTACAGTGGACTTTATTCAAATGCAATGAGTGAAACAGCGCCCCCTGTCTATTGCATTTACATGTCCGTATCCTCATGGATTTTTAGGTCAAAATTAAAATTAAAATGCCATTTTCCAAATATGTGGCAATGAAAATGAGAAAAGCTTTTGACATTGCATTTTCAAAAATTTACTCTGCTCTATAGTGGACTTTATGCAATGAGTTAAACAGCGCTCCCAGTCTATTGCATTGCATTTACATTTTACAAGCAGCTTTCCAAGGGACACAATGCAAATGAAAAGGCAATCTGTCAGTCCTCTCATCAAGGCAGGTCCTCAGTTAAGATGTCACTTCCTCTTCAGTAGGAAGGCCACTTCAGGTTCTCACACATTGCACAAAAGGCAAAAGGAATATAAATAAAGATAGAAAGTTGGAATATAAAGAAGTATGTAAATATCACAGTAAAAATATCAAATAAAAGAAATATAAAGGAGTGTGAATTTGTACAATATTTACAAAGTTAAAGGAATTGTTATGATAAAGTATTTACATAAATAAAGGAATTATTGTGGTGAACAGTAATAATATTAGCAGCAGAACTGCAGCAGAGAGTATTACACATTAAGTATTTAAGCAGGTATTATTGCACAAAAAAACAGATGACAATGTCCAGTTTAAAACTAAGTATCAGTTTCAGACACTTAGAGGGAGGAGGTATAATGTTTGATGGCCACAGGCAGGAAGGACTTCCTGTGGCGCTCTGTGCTGCATATTGGGGGAATAAGTCTTGCACTGAAAGTGTTCCTGTGTTTGAGCAGCACGTCATGGAGTGGGTACGACACATTGTCCAAGATGACATATAGCTTAGATAGCATCTTCCTCTCTGACACCACCGACAGAGAGTCCAGCTCCAACGTCACTGGCCTTGCGGATCAGTTTGTTCAGTTTGTTAGCATTCACTACCCTTAGTCTGCTGCCCCAGCATGCAACAGCAAACAAGACAACACTGGCCACCACAGACTCATAAAACATCCTCAGCATCGTCCTGCAGATGTTGAAGGACCTCAGCCTCCTCAGAAAATAGAGACGTCTTTGACCCTACCTGTAGAGGGCTTGAGTGTTCTCCAGTCCAGCTTATTGTCCATGTGCATTCCCAGGTATTTGTAATCCTCCACAATGTCCACAGGGACCCCCTGGATGGAAACAGGGGTCACTGGTGCCTTTGCTCTCCTTAGATCCACAACCAGCTCCTTAGTCTTTGTCACATTGAGCTGTAGATGGTTCTGCTCGCACCATGTGACAAAGACCACCCTCACCGCAGCTCTGTGCTCAGCCTCGTCACCCTTGCTGATACATCCAACCACAGCAGAGTCATCAAAAAAGTTCTGAAGATGGCAGGACTCTGTGTGGTGGTTGAAGTCTGTGGTGTAGATGTTAAAGAGGAAGGGAGAGAGGACCATCGCATGCAGGGCCCCAATGTTGTTGACCACGCTGTCTGACACACAGTGTTGTCAGGTAGTCAACAATCCAGGACACGAGGGGGGCATCCACCTGCATCGCTGTCAGCTTCTCACCCAGCAGAACCGGCCGGATGGTGTTGAGGCCACTGGAGAAGTCAAAAAACATGACCCTCACAGTGCTCGACTGCTTTTCCAGGTGGGTGTAGATCCGGTCGTGTCTCCCAGGAGGAGGTCGGGGGACAGTGAGGAGGAGGAGGGTGGAGTAGTGGGGTTGGAGGTGTTAGCTGGGTTAGTGTGGGGATGGGCTGGAGCCAGTGAGTCAAATCAGTTCGTTGGCCCTGTCCAAGCTGCCTTCTACTCCTCTGCTGCCAGTCGGTCTGAAGCCAGTGATAATCCTCATCCCGCTCAAACCTCATGTTGTTCTCCTAGAGCTCCAGCTTCCTCCTATACTTCTCCTTAGCCTCCCTGATCTTCACCTTCAGGTCCCCCTCATATTGGCCTTCACCTCCTCCCTATTACCATCTCTGTAGAGGCCCATTTATACTTGTGCGTAGGTGTGTCCGTCATTCTGCAATTACATCCCCAATCGCTAGTTGGCGGTGGAATTTCTATGTTCGCCGCTGTTGTGAGTAGCCACTGTTATTGTTGTAGTAAGCAATGGCTACTGAAACAAAGCGGATTATGTTGGAGTTGGAGCTGATCAATGTTGAACAGCAGCTACTTCTACTGAAATTACTAAAACGCAGAAACGAGAGAAGGCGTCGGAGAAGATGGTATGTACGACTGTTGAACCGATAGAGGCAGACGAAGGGTGAATTTTCTGTGCGGGTTTGGCCACTGAGAGACATTGATGAGAAAATGCATTTCAGATATTTTCGGATGTCTGCTGTTAGATTCGACGATTTAGTTCAGTGCAGCCATTGATTGTACATCAGTCTACGCACAGTATACCTGTGGACATCAGACAGAGACTGGCAGTCACCCTTCGAATTTTAGCTTCAGGTGGAAGCCAGCAGGCCATTGCAGCTAGCTACAAATTGTCATCAAGCACAGTGTCTTCCATAATGTTGGAGGTCTGTAAAGCGTTATGGGAAGCACTGCAGCCAGAGTTCCTTCCCTGCCCTTCAGTTGCCCAATGTGAAGCTATTGCAGCAGATTTTTGGTGACTATGGAACTTTCCGAACTGTGTCGGCAGCGTAGACGGAAAGCATGTTAACATAAAGGCACCACCGCACGCCGGGAGCGGCTACTTCAACTACAAGGGCGCACGCTCCATTGTTCTGATGGCTACCCGACATCCACCATGGTAAAGCATATCGCTTTACCATGGTGGATGTCGGGGGTTATGGATGGGAAAGTGATGGTGGTATCTTCAGGGATAGCTACATTTGCATGCAATGATTGCCTATTCATCAATACTTTGAGTTTTGCTACACAGGGACAAACTTTCCCATGGATAAGCAGACCTACAACTACCGTCACTCAAGAGCCAGGCGGGTAATTGAGAATGCATTTGGCATTTTGGTGGCCAGGTGGAGAATCCTTGGGCGGTCACTGGAATGTCTGCCAGACAAGGCAGTGAACATTGTTAAAGCTTGTGCCGTTCTACACAACTTCCTTGCCCACACTGATGAGACCATCAGACCTGTCTGCAGATATATCCCAGCTAATTTTGCCGACTCTGACACTACCGGGTCACCACAGCTAGGCAAGTGGAAAAGAGTTGTGGCAGGGGACACAAATCTTCTGGAACCACTTGATCCACGTCACCTGTCAAAGGCCCTTTCCACAAGAGCTGCAATAGGTGTGCAGAATGACCTGATGGCCTTCTTTCAGTCGCCTACTGGTCTTGTGCCGTGGCAGGAGAAGATGGTGTGGCGTGGCGAACTTGGACAGTAAATTGTATGTGTGTAAAAGGAATCATTCTGGCATGCAACCTTGTAAATAAAGACCTGGTTTAAAATCACATTAGTGTTCTTTATTTTCAGTCACACTGCAACAACACAGCACCACAGCAGAAAGAACAAATGTTGAAAAAGTAAATTAAATATTCTAATTAACAGAAGTGCAAACTAAATGCAAAAGTCACAAACTGTATACAAATGTGCAAACCGTTTACTACTAGAGCCGTAAAGAAGAACTGTTATTGTTATACTATATTAGAAAAAGGCACACTTTTTACAAAAGGCACTATGTACAAATGAAAGTGGATACAGTGCAAAGGATGCTATAGTCCACATTTCAGGGAATGTTCATTGAGGTTGCTGCCACTCAAACAGGAGCTTGTACACATCAAACATAGCCTGTGGCCTGTGCTCCTCTGGCAGTCTCTGCAGCATATGCGCAACAGTGTGACCAAACCTGGCACTCTCATTGTTGCCCTTGGTAAGTGTTTTTTGTAACTCCAACCGCCGTGCTTCCAACTCGACAATTTGCTTTTGGATGCTACAGTCCTCTTGGTCCTTCCTCTTCCTTTTCTGTTGCATCCTTGGGCTAAGGGACAGAGGATATAGCTGGGGGGATAGAGGAGATGGGTGGGGGACAGAGGAGTTGGCCGGGGAGACAGAGGAGTGTGGTGGTGGGGCTGCTGATCATCATTGCTGGATGACTCGCTGCTAGATGAACTGCCAGCTGGTTGATGAACTATGTCTGCTGTAGGTCCCGCAGCTGCTGCAGAGGAGCTTGAGTTGCTTGAATTGCTCCCATCCTGCAATTATTTCAGAAATAAGTAGTTTTAGTTAGTCTTGCCATTTATACCATCACATAGGGGATGCATTCGGTGCACATATACAGAAATGCAGAGCAAATGATATGGATAATGTCTGGTAGCATTTCCAGTAGCAAAGGGCTGTGGTAGTGTTGCTAGCTTGTTAGCTAGCCTAAACACAATGCAGAGATTTACAACACAAAAGACACGCTATATTTACCTTATCGTTGTAATTTGACTCCGTTTCCCAGTGCTTCACATGGGGAGCCAGCCAAGATAAAAACAAATAAAAGGCTGGGACTTTTTATCCGCCTGGGTCTCCACTCTTCGTAGTGAGTTTTTTGCGGAGGCGAACGTACTTGTCCCTCAAGTTCTTCCATCTCCTCACACATTCCGCCACCTCCAAACTCACGTTCGAGGTAATTTCTCTGCACGAATTTGTTGCCATCTGTCTTTGTAATTTACCAAAGACGAGTCATACAAATGCGTGTACTTCCTGATTTCCTCCACCAAACGCTCCTCGATTTGATCCATGTTGTTTGCTTTCTTCACTGACGGAAGATCAACTGAAATTGAAAAGGCAAAGAAGAAATACAGACCGGAAATACTAGCAAGCCGACCAATCACAGAGCTTACAGTCGCGTCGACTCAACGCGTAGTTACATTTTGGAGGAGGTGCACGTCAGGCGATGGCGTAGTCTCTGCGTAGCCCCGTAGCCTACGCCGTCACCTACGCCGTCGATTTGACGCGGAAGTATAAATTGCACTTAAGCCCTCCTCTTAGCATTCAGGATGTCCTTGATGTCCTTTGTTGGGACAGTGCAGTCCACACAGAAGTTGATGTAGATACACTCAGTAAGCCATCAATGTCCTCTCCATGTGGCTCACAGAGTGCATCCCAGTCTGTTACCTCGAAACGTCCCTGAAGTGTCTCATATGCCTCCTCCGACCATCTCCTCACCGTCCTTGTGGTCACAGGCTGCCTTTTCACCAGAGGCACATAGCATTGATGTGAACCAGGATGTGGTCTGACCTGCCCAGTGGAGGGAAGAGCTGTATGCATCCTTAACGTTAGCATACAGCAGGTCCTCTCCTCTCTAATAAGGCAGCTCATATACTGGGTGAAGTTGGTTAGTGTGGTGGTCAGGGTGACGTGGTTGAAGTCACCCGAGATCACTATGAGGGCACTCGGGTGTTGAGTCTGGAGTTCAGCAATGGCGATGTGGGTCGGGTTGGCAGAGGGCGGAATGTATACAGCTACAGCGATGGCATGTGAAATTGCCCACAGCAAGCAGTTCAATGTCCGGGCTACAGATACGCTGTTTAACTGTAGTGTGACCGGGATTACACCATCTGTTGTTAACTAGAACGGAAAGCCCCCCGCCTTTACGCTTACCGCTCTCGGTGCAATCTCTGTCGGACCGAACAGTCTGAAAGCAGTCAATGGAGAGGTTGTGGTCAGGAATATCCAAGTGTAGCCAAGTCTCCTCGAAGCACATTAAACTACACTCCTGGAACTCCCTCTGACTCCAGGCTAACGCTGTTAGCTCGTCCATCTTATTACTCAGTAATCTCACGTTGGCCATGATGAGAGAGGGGAGACATGGCTTAAATCTCCTTCTCCTAAGTCTCTGTTATCTGGACCCCTCTCTCTTCCCACGCCGTTTCGTTCCTCCTCTGCAACCTCTGTGTGTCCTCCTCCAGATCTCGGTGGGGATGTCTGTGGGCCTGGGCGCCCCGGTCGGCTTCAGCGCGATCAGCTGGTCCCAGGTGTAAACAAAGCGGCCATGAAGTTGCTGCGCAACGGTGCCGTGGTTTACCAAAACTCTCTCAACTTCCATGATTACAGAGAGTCTAGTTTAAATTACATATAGACCAAAAATCACACACGAGATATAAAAAAGAAAGTTCAAAGTTAGAAGACGACGAACGACGGAGCAACTGCAACCGGCTGCATGCATGTTGGCGTATGCGCACTACTGCACAGTAGCTGCAGATACTTTGGTTAGTGAGTACATAGAAAGGGAAGGGAGGAGGAAGTACATAAGACTTTGTAAGATCAGTAACCTTCAGTTGTGCTGACATGATAACTTACAGCATGTCTGTTGTACTCATTTCTGCCTCATGGTAAGTGCAATGTGTACAGTCCATGTGTATAAAACAAGGGGTGGCTACAGTAATCACTATACTTGTGTTTGTTTAATATGTGTCTTTTTACACATCTTCTGTTTGTTTCATATCTTACTTGACACCCCCACCCTAACAATAACTGTAGGACTCCATGTTTTCATATGTTGCCTCTCTATCTCCTAGCAAATACGTTCTACTTCACTCGAATTTCACACCACTTCACCCAAATGTAGGCTACCTGTAAAGACAAACATAAAGACAGTGGATATTTATGGTGAGAGGTTAAGGCATAGATACTGACCTAACAACATGTCAGAGACATAAATAACGGTTTTGCACAGTTCATAGATGTAACTGTTATGTACTGTAGCTATGTAGTTGATATGACAGACAGACTAAATGTTCCTGTAACATTAACTGGAACAGAGCTGCAGTATTGTCACTAATACTAGTATTGCAATAATGTGAATGCATTTGTATTAGCCTGGGCTTGACACTGACCAGCAGGACACTGATGTTACATCTTTCGAGTATAATCAAGTTAACGTTTCTTGCATGTACCATGCATCTATCAGGTAAACTTACATAGGCTACTGCAGCAACACATACACGTACGGGCTTAATGTCACAATACACGCTAGAAACAGCTGACATTACAGTTAGCCACATCAGCTGCAGAACATGCTAAAGCCCAGTTCAACAGGCAAGTGTTCAAAAAAAAACAGAAAAGCAAAATAAAAATGGCAAAACTTATAGGTTCCAAGTTTGAAGTCAGTATATCCATCCTTGAGCTGTTCGGTTGATAGATTTCATTTGGTTGTGAAGTTACAGCCTAGTGTTGTGTAATGGTAGATACACAACTGAACCATGAGAACCTGAATTGGCCTTCCAACTGAAGAGGAAGTGACTAACTGAGGACCCGCCTTGATGAGAGGACTGACAGATTGCATTTTCATTGTGTCCCTTGGAAAGCTGCTTGTGAATGTAAATGCAATGCAATAGACTGGGGGTGCTGTTTCACTAATTGCATTTGAATAAAGTCCACTACAGAGCAGAGTCATTGAAAATGCAATGTCAAATGCTGTTCTCATTTTCAATGTCACATAGTTAGAAAATGACATTTTAATTTTGACCTAAAAAGACCATGAGGGCATGGATATGTAAATGCAATAGACTGGGGGCACTGTTCACTCATTGCATTTGAATAAAGTCCACTATAGAGCAAGTAAGTAAGAGAGTAAGTCTTTGAAAATAAAATGTCAGATGCTGTTCTCATTTTCATTTTAATATGGTCCTAGAATGCTCACACAAGTATGTGAAAATGAAAATGGAAATTGGATGATTGCATTTTCATTTCTACCTAAATAACACATACATATGTGGAATATGATAATGTTATTGTAGGATTACATTTTCAGTTTCATGTTTGCATGATAATTTGAAATAAGTCCACTATATGCATATACATTTTTGTTTTTAATTGTTATTATTCTAAACTTTTATATTTTGTCATTTTATATATTTATATCATCTGTTTATTCCATATCATCTGTTTATTCCATATTTATATATTTCAACTGTAGCACCTTTTCAACAAAGTAACTTCCTTGTGTGTAAAAATTACTTGGCAATAAAGCTCACTCTGATTCTGATTCAAACACTGCAGGTAAATATGTTTAATGTGAAGTAAGAGCAGAGTATCAATAAGATGGTAGGGTAAACTTTTGTGAATGCAGAAATAAAACAAAGCATCTACACACAATCGAATTGAACATGACACTAGAGCTGTAGGGGATCTACATAGACTCTGATAAACATTTTGTATCTTTTATTGATAAAATAATTAACATTTTTTATGGACAGGATAAGAACAAGATTGTTACAAAAATAATTTAAGTCACCAAGTCAGCTCTATAGATATAGAGTTAGGGCTCACCTTGCATTGGGTGTCACCCAGTGACCAGCCGTCATGGAAGATGGCATACAACACCAGAGGATAGGGGTAAAATGCAACCACCAAGTCAGCAAAAGCCAGGCTCACCACAAAGATGTTTCCTGTGAAGGACAGAGGAAGAGGACGTGGAGAGTCACGTGAGGCTGTGGTTGAAACTGTATCAACCTTGAGTTTAGCATCAGCAGGTCCATGGCGCATGGCCACACTTCACCCATGGTAAGCTTTCTAACAGTGTCAATGAGTCAATAACAGTAACAGAAGCAGCTAGAAAGAAAACACTCCTGGATCTGATCTCCTAACTGTTTAACATATGTACCATCCATTTCCCTTGTTCTGAAATTGATCATATTAGTGAGTATTCTAAATTAAAAGGATTCAACCAGGATATCTTTCAGTGTTTTATTCTTTCCTAAGAAGATGACAAAAACATACATAGTGCAACCAGTCTGTAGGATGTCAGACCAAGATCACTTGTGCAGCAGGCTGTTTATCCTCTGTGCGGCAAAATAATTATGCAGGAGCTTCAGACTATGGAAACCTGGTGCTCACAGCCCAGTTGCCCATAACTGAACTAAGGACAACATATTTCAGTGAACGACGGTCATATAGTCCTAGTCATATAGTCAGCTACAGGATTTGAAAAATTTCTGATGGAGCCCTGCTTTGCAGAAGCAGCGGTAGCAGTCACAGCTAACAGCTGGCTGCTCTCACTCGCATTTACTTTAGTAAATGCCCATTCTAGTTATTTATTTCACCATTTCTTCTGCATCTTTCTTCTCCTGTACCGTTTGTCCTACAAACTTTGTTTCAACTTCACTTCAGTTCAGTTGATCGGACTAATTCCCTAGGAGGAGTTCATTAAAGTACGGAGTGTGTAAATCAAAAAAAATTACCATTTTATCCAAAGTGGCTGACTTCTTGTTGGGTTTAGGTAATGGCTCCAAGAGGGTTTTTTGTACATCTGGACATGATACACGTACCACAGAAATTACGTACACGTCTGGTGAAACTTTGTCCGGGGGCTGCTCTGTAGGCGCTAGCGAGCCATTTTGCCACGGCCATGCGTGAAACCCATAAAATATGGGGTTTTTTGCCCTGCCTGAATTATGTGCAAACTTTGGAGAGTTTTCGAGTATGTTTGGGCTCCAAAATTGAGGTTACTTTGCAGGGGAAAAAATCCCTTCAGTTTCAATAGGGACTTCGCCCGAGCCCTTAAAATTAAAACTGCAAGCAGCGTTGGGCGTGCCCTCACACGTGTAGCGTGTTGAGGTGTGAAGTGGCTGGGTTGCAGATTCTGTAGCTCTGGAGGTGTGGTTGTGAATTTGCCACGCGCTTCATATGCTCCACAGAGGTGTTAATAATCATGTCCCCTTCATGGTGCTACATAGCACTTGGCCCTACGACTATAACTGAATATTGGCATGTAGATGTGTTCAGGGCGTGACTGTTATTAGTATATAAGTTTAAGTTTGGTGCAGATGTGAGCATGTACCCTGAAGTTACAACAACTTCCTTTTTAATGGCAAATCATCAATTTTGGACACCACGCCAAAGGCACACCGTTCCATGAAAACTGACTGTTTGTACAACTTTTAATCGTCAATGGGTATAGACTGCATAGCAGAAATTTGAAGTAAATCAGACTAATTCCCTAGGAAGAGTTTGTTAAAGTACAGAGTGTGTAAATCGCCAAAAATCCCTTAAATTTCAATAGGGACCTTGCATGAAACATGCTCGGGCACAAAAAAGAATCCCTTCAATTCCAATAGGGACCTCGCATTTTTTTGTGCTCGGGCCCTAATAATTCCTTCAGTTTCAATAGGGACCTCACACAGTTTGTGCTCAGGCCCTAACAATCCCTTTATTTCCAATAGGGACCTTTCATGTTTCATGCTCGGGCCCTAATAATCCCTTCAGTTCCAATAGAGAGCCCCCTCCCAAAAGCCCACTGTGTTCTGATTGGCCAAGATCCTGAAGCAGGATGATTATGCCGCTCAGCAGTAGAGACAAACTAAGCAGGCAAGTTACCATATATGGAAAATTAGATCTGTATGACATCATTAAGAGCCAAGAGTAGAGCTTTGGCCACGTGTAACATGAGACATTGTAACATTATAAATGACAGAAAATATAAGAAGCCTAATAAGTCTCCTTTAATGTGTGTGTGTGTGTGTGTGTGTGTGTGTCTGCGCGCCTGCTGGGACACACAGTTATGCTTACATTTGTTCTCCCATGGAGTAAAGTTGTATTGTGTCTGTCAGTGTATTAGTGTGTGTGCGTGTGTGTGTGTGTGTGTGTGTGTGCGCGTATTGTGTCGGTCAGTGTATTAATGTGTGTGTGTATGTGTTCAGTGAAGAGGACACAAACAGGTGTTCAGAAAATAGCTTAACTTCAGTCCACCAATAAGAACAGAGGACCCAGTCCTTTGATGTTTAATCAGCTAACTTATGTCACCAAGGTAACCAGCTCTACAATAGAGACAGATAGGAAAATCCTTTCTGTCAAACAAACCTCCATTGAGATAAAACTATAGGTTGTATGGGCAAAATGACCTGACCAGCAGCAGCAGAAGGCATTTGTGAATGATGTGATATGTTTTTTGTGTGGATAAAGTAAAAAGAAGTGAGCTCTTCAGCAAGTTAAAAAACTGGTATGTTCTGCTCTGGTCCAGAAATTTTGAGGAGAATTTATAATGGCAGCCTATGGAGGAGCTGGCTGGCACTCTTGTCCTTTGGAAGGGCACAGATCTATAAATCCGAGGGATTTGTTAAGCACATGTGAGAAACCACAACAAAAATACCTACATTTCTATAAAATTATGCTTGAAGAGTTCAAATTGTGGTCAGGGCAGCGAGTTAAAAATAAATTTTTCACCCACTCTAACTCACGCAATACACACCCATTATAAACTAAGAAAAGAGCTCAAAAAAGCATAAAACTTCCACAGCGACAGTGAAAAAACCATATAATATTTCGAAACGCTGAATACATCATTAATAGATTAACTTCTTGTGACCAGTTTACAGTTTAAATCAAGTCTGTAGCTGAAAGTATGCTGAACTGGTGAGCTTTCAAATTGGAGTAGGTATGAGGAGGATTTCGATGTCATTCACTTAGAATGGGAAAATTTCCCTGGAAAACCTGAAATATTTATTCAAGGTATTCAAGGTATCAATGACAAAAGTAATAGCACCCCATTCATTCATTGAGTTGGACAACTTGCAGTTTGAACGGAGTTTCTACGTCAAAAGCTGTGGGACTAGTTACGGTCAGCAATAACATAGGTTAGCAATAACATACAACAACAACATGCTTGCAGCATTCACACCATAAACTGTATGGACGTAGTATCCGTGACGTCACCCGTTGGTTTCTGAAGAGCAGTTATGAATCCTGAATTGGGCTGAGCTGGCCGTCGCCATCTTGGCACTGCGTCACCGCGCGTCACTCCCAGATAACCATAAATGGGCAAGGCAGGTCGTGGGTGGAGCTGAGGTGTAACTGTCCCACTGATGTGGAAAGGCATTCTCTCTTTCTGTTTACTTTGAGT
>NC_060166.1:3427164-3437810 GCF_021292245.1 Micropterus dolomieu | reverse complement strand
TGTGTGTGTGTGTGTGTGTGTGTGTGTGTCTGCGCGCCTGCTGGGACACACAGTTATGCTTACATTTGTTCTCCCATGGAGTAAAGTTGTATTGTGTCTGTCAGTGTATTAGTGTGTGTGCGTGTGTGTGTGTGTGTGTGTGTGTGCGCGTATTGTGTCGGTCAGTGTATTAATGTGTGTGTGTATGTGTTCAGTGAAGAGGACACAAACAGGTGTTCAGAAAATAGCTTAACTTCAGTCCACCAATAAGAACAGAGGACCCAGTCCTTTGATGTTTAATCAGCTAACTTATGTCACCAAGGTAACCAGCTCTACAATAGAGACAGATAGGAAAATCCTTTCTGTCAAACAAACCTCCATTGAGATAAAACTATAGGTTGTATGGGCAAAATGACCTGACCAGCAGCAGCAGAAGGCATTTGTGAATGATGTGATATGTTTTTTGTGTGGATAAAGTAAAAAGAAGTGAGCTCTTCAGCAAGTTAAAAAACTGGTATGTTCTGCTCTGGTCCAGAAATTTTGAGGAGAATTTATAATGGCAGCCTATGGAGGAGCTGGCTGGCACTCTTGTCCTTTGGAAGGGCACAGATCTATAAATCCGAGGGATTTGTTAAGCACATGTGAGAAACCACAACAAAAATACCTACATTTCTATAAAATTATGCTTGAAGAGTTCAAATTGTGGTCAGGGCAGCGAGTTAAAAATAAATTTTTCACCCACTCTAACTCACGCAATACACACCCATTATAAACTAAGAAAAGAGCTCAAAAAAGCATAAAACTTCCACAGCGACAGTGAAAAAACCATATAATATTTCGAAACGCTGAATACATCATTAATAGATTAACTTCTTGTGACCAGTTTACAGTTTAAATCAAGTCTGTAGCTGAAAGTATGCTGAACTGGTGAGCTTTCAAATTGGAGTAGGTATGAGGAGGATTTCGATGTCATTCACTTAGAATGGGAAAATTTCCCTGGAAAACCTGAAATATTTATTCAAGGTATTCAAGGTATCAATGACAAAAGTAATAGCACCCCATTCATTCATTGAGTTGGACAACTTGCAGTTTGAACGGAGTTTCTACGTCAAAAGCTGTGGGACTAGTTACGGTCAGCAATAACATAGGTTAGCAATAACATACAACAACAACATGCTTGCAGCATTCACACCATAAACTGTATGGACGTAGTATCCGTGACGTCACCCGTTGGTTTCTGAAGAGCAGTTATGAATCCTGAATTGGGCTGAGCTGGCCGTCGCCATCTTGGCACTGCGTCACCGCGCGTCACTCCCAGATAACCATAAATGGGCAAGGCAGGTCGTGGGTGGAGCTGAGGTGTAACTGTCCCACTGATGTGGAAAGGCATTCTCTCTTTCTGTTTACTTTGAGTTTTAAATATTGTCCATATCTGTGTTATAGGTCCATTTAAAAAAAATATATGGTTTATGGTTCACATTGTAATAAATTCTACATATATAAGCACTCCCTAGCTCAACATGACCACATTCACACATTCATACACTGGCGGAACAGCCGCCAGGCAATTCGGGGTTCAGTATCTTGCCCAAGGACACTTCGACATGCAGCCTGGAGATGCCGGGGATTAACCCGTCTACCTTCTGAATAATGGGTAACCCACTCTACCTCCTGAGCCACAGCCGCCCCAATATATATAAGCTACCTCTGTGTTAGCAGCTTCTAAACACCCAGTGCTGTACAGTGGAGGTTGGAACCTGTGGCCGTTTCGTTACCAGTTTATGGTCGTCAGCTCATCAAGGTAAGACACTGGAAAATATTAAAATAACTCACATATCTGTTATTGACATTATACTTCACAAGGTTTTAAATGCTTTTTAATATATAAATGGGGTAACGTTATTTTGCAACACTAATGTTAGATTTTGTTGAGACCAATGTTAACAGTTAACTATGAATCAGTTATTAATTACGTTAACGTTTACTTACAGCTCAAACGAACAATTTGAAGCAAATCAATTAACCCTTTTACAAGTCATTTATTTGGACGTCACCTCAGTATGCTACTTGGACTCTACTACTAGCGGTAGAGTCCTTAGTTACGTAATGGAAGAGGACAACACAAAAACATTTAAAGACCGTCTCCCTTGTTCCATTTCTCCCACTTATGTGACATAATAGCGCTGTCAACATTTAAACACTGAGGCATCTTTTAAAAGAGCATCTCAAAAAATTTGAATACTGAGGAAAAGTTCATTGTGAGCATCAGAACCAGACTGAGACATTACAGGCTTCAGAAACCTTTGCAGGTGTTTTGAATCAATTAGCTGATTAGAGAGCTCTTCTCCAGTTGACATTTCTATATAAGTTATAATACAGAAATGTATTTTTATTCTAAAATGTTTATACATTTTGAGATACTGGAGTTTTTATTTCCCTTAGCTGTAAACCGTAATCAGGATGAAAACAAAAAAAGGGTTTGAAATGCTTCACTTTGTGTAATGAATCTAGAATATATCAGAGATTCACTTTTTGAATAGAATTACGTTAGAAAATTAACTTCACCACAATATTCTATTTATTAAAGACTCATCTGTATTGTTTACTTTATATTTTTCATCACCTGAAGCATTTATTACACATTTTCCTCCTAGAGTCACACTGTGGATCATATGTCCCACCTGGTGCCAGAGAGCTGCAGAGACCTGGAAGCCTTGTTATTGTCATGGAAGTCTGTAACTGTTGGCGTGGACTGACGTGGAAAGGCATTCCCTCTTTCTGTTTACTTTGAGTTTGAATTTGTGTTATAGGTCCATTTAAAAAAAAAATATGGTTTATGGTTCACATTGTAATAAATTCTACTTATATAAGCACTCCCTGTCTTTACTACTTACTGAAAAGCTAATCGTATACCACAGATAAAACATTAAACATTAAAGCTGAACTCTTGCTAAAGAAAATCAGTCTAGGACAAGTGGAAAAGTGAAAATACTCCCAAAATGTTTCACATGAAATGTTGGCACAAGCAAATGTTTCATGTTGAGTATTTTTACTTTCTACCTTATACTTTAAGATAAATAAGGAGCCATACACCCAGTACTCATATACTGTATAACAGAGCCTGAAGTTTCTGAAGAGTGCCTTGTTTGCTGCTCTGATATAAGTCTAGTTTAAACACAGAATAATGTGGGCACATCCAAACCATCCTGTGGGTAATTGCTGAAACAAAGAATGATCTGCACAGTAGTAGAGTAGTAGAGTAATTATGAATCACACTAGGTGGGTTTTTTTGTGACCTTGCAAACTCAGAGGTCTCACAGCTGACCGAATGCACATGTCGTAAATACAGTAGTTGAGTCTATACAATGTAAACCACACAGGACCTTCTCAGAGGTCGCAATAAATGACTCCTCCTACAGGACTTAGATAATTCTTTGTTTTTCACTACAGAGTAACTTCTCAGTCAATGTCACATTTGTCTCTTAAAGAAATGTCAAAATTAAAGTAGTATATAACATCAACTATTTAAAATTAAAATATGAAACTGATGATGAACGAAGAATGATTTTATTATGTATAATTAGTTTGATACACTTTATAACAAAGTACTCCTAATAGAAAAGCAATAGTTTAATAAATTTAACTCTTGTCTTGCATTCATGAAAACATCAATATTAAAAGGTTACAAATGTAAAAGTAGTTTTCTACGACTTGAAATGTGTTGAGTTATTATGATAGAATCTGTTGATAAGAACCCAGTGTCATAATTTCACGTCAGTAGTAGTAGTGTGTGAGTAAAAAGAAAAGCAGGAGCTGAAGAGCTGGAAGCTGGAGCTGTTCTCTCCTGAAGAGCTGGACACAGCTAATCACATCTGGAGGGTTCTGCAATCAGCTCCTCTGGCACCTGTAAAGACAACAATGGTTAGACAGTTAAACAGCTTCTTCCAAAGAGCCATAAAGCTACTGAACTCTGAGATCGCCTCAGCATGATAACCTCTCTGGCATGTGACAGTAATTAGTGGTGGCAATGTGAAATACACCGTTTACTAATATATGCAATATACGGTTTTCTGCTGGACACTGCGCAATAATAACTACTCAAGTCAGATCTTATTGAACATTTATTATAAGGATCTTATTTTATACTTCTTATTGAACTGTACTACCTTTTTTGGCAAATTCTAATCCACCAAACAAACTCTCTCACACACCTAATTTCTTGCTTTAACTAAACCATTGCCCTAGTTACAGCCCAGCTGTCTGCAGGCATAACGCGCATTATATGCTGACAAAAAAGGTGGATGCAAATCTCTGCAGATAGCCTACAACAGCTGTTCGGCCGAATTATGCATCCACCTCCTAAGCTCCTTATCAGAAATGATGATCAAATGCTGATCAAACGCAGTTATCACCTCAGATTGTTTGCTGAATCTCAAGGAATGCTACATCTACTAAGTGTAATACTTACTGATGACTTTAAACTGCTTTAATATGTACTTCGAATCAATCATCCCCACTGATGAACCCTACAAAGAATAGTATAACGTTATCGTTTTTAAACAGTAACGTTACACTTGGAGGTGCATGGCTCTCCTCGAGAGAGACAGCTAGCTCAAATAGTGGCATCGGTGGTCCTCAGTGTGACAGTTTCAGGCAGAACTCTGCAGCCGCTCCCCCCTCGGCTCTCTGCCTTTAAACCCTTCGTGTCCATCGGGATCAGGTGCAGCCACTTACAATAGTATCTGACTAGTATCTAACTGAACAGTGATTCCGTTACAGGACGTAGCTAAATCTCACATCGCCCGTTAGTAAAAGTTACCGTTAACATAACGTCAGCTAACTGAGAGCTGAGCCTTTACTTATAACTTCACACAGACGCCTTTTCTTCAAAGCATCATCACCCTAATGTCTAACACTAAGGTTAATCTAATAAAGTTACATTTTGGCTTCTCTCTTCTTGCTGACTTGTCTTTGACTCATTAAAAGCTGTGGTTAGAACACACTAACTTACTTACTTACACTAACTTAGCAGCTTGGGGCTGCTCGTATCTGGCTAATTAGCGTAACGAGCTAATGTTAAGCTAACAAGCTATATACCGACAGCAATACCTGTTAAATGTTAACACATAAATAAAATACAGGAATTTCACTCACCAAGTAGAACACGGATTTCCTGGAGGTTCTCTCTCCAATGAACTGCACAGCCTGCCATTATTCATCTGGTACCTGCGTGTAGAAATGTCCAAAAGGCTCTGACAGGCTGAGCCTCAGAGCTCCATGTAGCTGAGTGAGGCTAACAGATGACGGACCGAGTGCTAGGATTGGCAGCGGCTAAAGGTGCCTGTCAATCAAAGCGGCCACGCCCCTAACAATGCAGAACTTTAAGGCTTGATATAATTTAAACAGGTGAGTTATAAAAAAATTCACCCCCCTCACAGTTAGCGATATGCACTATAACCATTTTTTG
This sequence comes from Micropterus dolomieu, assembly GCF_021292245.1. Classification (NCBI taxonomy): domain Eukaryota; kingdom Metazoa; phylum Chordata; class Actinopteri; order Centrarchiformes; family Centrarchidae; genus Micropterus; species Micropterus dolomieu. The sequence continues at coordinate 3,432,364 of NC_060166.1, read as the reverse complement.
AACCGGGCTGTAAACATGTTTTATTCTGCTGTAAAGTTGGGCATTTTAACATGGGGGTGAATTTCATGACCAATTTCAAATTCATGGGGATTGACTCCCTTCTGCAGTCAGCCTCAAGTGGCCACTTGATGAATTGCAGTTTCAGATGCTTCCGTATTGGCTTCAGGTGGGAGACCGGAAGTTTGCCGCTGCACTTACTTAAGACTAAATTCATGTGACATGTTCCATTCATGCTATTAGGCTACACTTATCAAGGGCTCGAATTAATGAGAAACATAATTGATTGTTGATTAAAATTTTGTTTTTTATGTTTTAAAAACTATTTACTTCAGTGAACTATTTAATCAAATGCTTAAAGGTTCTCAGTCATCCAGGTCATAGTTATCCAAAGAAGGTTAAAGTCAAGGGCAACTGGACTTGGTTGAAGATACTTGGGGTGGCTGTGGCTCAGGAGGTCGATCGTTAGCTACTGTAGCTAGCCAGTCCCCGGTATCTGGTGCGGACCAACCTGAGTTAGCCTGTGGTAGCCGTCCCCCGGTATCTCCTGAGCAGCCAGGAAAGGGTGGCTGGGTGACTGTCCGAAGCAGGAATAGTCATAAGCATTCAAAGCCCACGGGTCACCACCAACCTGTTCACGTTTCTAACAGATTTTCCACACTCAGCGACAGCTCCATTCTGAGAAATGTGAAATTAGCGAAGCCAGCGGCCATAGTTAAGTGCATCCCTGAGGCCAGAGCGGGCGACACTGAGTCTTATTTGAAACTGCTGGCTAAGGATAAACGTAAATACAGTAAGATTGTTATTCACGTCGGCGGTAATGACTCATGGTTACGGCAGTCGGAGGTTACTAAGATTAATGTTGAGTCGGTGTGTACATATGCAAAAACAATGTCGGTCACCATAGTTGTCTCTGGACCCCTGCCAAATCTGACCAGTGATGACATGTATAGCCGCATCTCGTCATTCCGCCGCTGGTTGTCGAGGTGGTGTCCAGCAAACGATGTGGGCTTTGTAGATCATTGGCAGACTTTCTGGGGAAGACCTGGTCTGAATTGGAGAGACGGCATGAGAGCTGCTCCTTCCCAAGTGGGGTGCACTTGGGAAGGAGCAGCTCTCATTTCTAGAAATCTGGCCAAGTTTATTAGTGGACCAAATCCATAACAATCCAGAGTTGAGACCAGGAGGCAGTGTCGCAGTCTTACACACTTCTCTGCTCCTCCATTTCAGGAGTTACTTAGTGAAAACCCTGTGTCTGCCCCCCGACCATCGAAATTATTTAAATCAAAGGTACACAAAAGAGGAGCTGTGCATAAAAACTTCAAAAAAATTAAAACCACAAGAGCAATAGTGCAAAAGAATAGGAGAATTAAATGTGGACTCTTAAACATCAGATCTCTCTCCTCTAAAAGTGTACTAGTAAATTAACTAATATCAGATTATAATATTGAGTATGTTACGGCTGCCACCGGCGCGCGTCTGTAATTTTACCTGTGTGTATCTGTTATGCTGAGCAGGCTGTGCCAACCCACGCTGCAGATTGGCTGTGCGACAAGGGAAGGTCCTGCCTACTTCCTGGGTTCCGGTGACCATGACACCAATTGGTGCGGCATGCTACTGCTGGCCAATCAAGAAGTGTCAGGGAAAACCACCACCTGTTTAAAAGCCTGCTTTGTCTCCCATTTGGGGCAGCTGTCAGACCTGATTTGCTTGCCTTGGAGATGCATGTCGCAGAGCTTGGTGCATTTAGCGTTCTTGTTAGTCTTGACAGACTTTGTATACTTGACTTTGTAAACTGTGTAAAGGTAAGGAAGTGGGCCAGGTTGAAGATTTAAAAGTCACCCACAGTAGTGTGTTTTATGTTAGTTTCTACTAGGTTCAGGGGTGCTGTGCGCTTTGTGTTTTGTCTTTGCAACATACTTTAGTTATAGAGCTTTTTGGTTTACCCTTTTATTTTTTCCCATAGTTAGAGTAGTAATCCTCCTTTGGAGGACCTCTTTGTTATAATTGTGTATTGATTTCCACAGCACCCATTGGTCCATTTCCTGTTTGTGAGCTCTATTTACTTTATTTCAAATAAACATCCTTTCAAATACCAAGAACATCTGGTTCGTGTTTATGTCCTAACACCCCCTAGACACCTCGGGACATAACAAGTTAAGACAAAATAAATTTTGTCTTTGGCTGGGTGATTGAGAAAATGTTAGCATAAATAAATCCACCCCTCCCAGTCATATTAATACTCACATTCTTTGAGGCACAGGCTGAGGAGGTGGAGTTGCAGCTATCTTCGACTCTAGCCTACTAATCAGTTCTAAACCTGAATCAGAATCAGCTTTATTGCCAGGTATGTGTACACATAAGAGGAATTAGCTCCTCCAGGCTTCATGTCGGGACAAGATACTGAACCCCGAATTGGTGGTGCCAGTGTATGAATTTGTGTGAATGTTAATTTCTGTTTGAGCACTTAGACTCAATGAATGAATGGTGAATGCAGATGTAGTGTAAAAGCGCTTTGAGTGGTCGAAAAGACATGAAAGGCGCTATACAAGTATGGGGCATTTACATGATGTGCTTACTCGTACAAACAAAAAAAATAAAATCAGACACAAACTAAATTATAGACAACACTAATATACAGACTATGAACAATATAGACATATTGACAAATCAGTGATCAGAGTGCAAAGGATGCAAGAGTAAACTTATTCTCATTATGTACATGTTGAAGGTGGATATGATATACAGGTACACATACATGTACACATGTACACAGTGTGATGGAGCATAGTGCAAAGGATGCTGGAAAAAATAAATAAGACCTATGACTTGAGGTAGGTGTATTGGTATACAGTATACAATATGACATAGTATGAACAGCACTGAACTAGAGAATGGTGAATAAATAAGTGGAAACCAGTAAACAGGTGACTGATTAGAGACAGAGTTACTGGGTCATTGCACAGGAATTGTTCCTGACACTGTGAGGCAGAAATCAGCTGTTCATCAGAGTGATGGCTTGTGGGAAGAAACTGCTTCTGTGTCTTTTGGTTTTGGCGTACAGTGCTCTGTAGCGCCTACCAGAGGGGAGGAGCTGGAACAGGTTGTGTCCGGGGTGAGATGGATCTGCAGTGATGTGACTCTGGAAATGTATAAGTCCTGAATGGAGGGCAGGTTGGCACCGATGATGTTTTCTGCAGTCCTGACTGTTCGTTGTAGTCTGCTCCTGTCCTTTTTGGTGGCAGATCCAAACCAGACAGTGATGGAGGTGCAGAGAACAGACTGGATGATGGCTGTGTAGAAGTGGATCAGCAGCTCCTTAGGCAGGTTGAGCTTCCTGAGCTGACGCAGGAAGTACGTCCTCTGGGGGGCACCAGTGCTGATAGTCCGGGTGCTGGATGTGATGTTTCCTAGCCTCACCTGCTAACTCCTGTCAGTCAGGAAGTCTGGAAGTCTGTGATCCACTGACAGGTGGAGGCTGGCACAGTGAGCTGGGTGAGTTTGGTGCGGATGATGATGGTGTTGAACACCGAGCTGAAGTCCACGATCAGGATCCTTGCATATGTCCCTGGAGAGTCGAGGTGTTGCAGAATGTGATGCAGACCCAAGTTGACAGCATCATCCACTGACCTGTTAGCCCTGTAGGCAAACTGCAGGGGGTCCAGCAGGGGGCCTATAATGTCCTTCAGGTGGGCCAACACCAGTCTTTCAAAAGACTTCATGACTACAGATGTCAGGGCGACGGGCCTGTAGTCATTTAGTCCAGAGATGGAGGGGTTTTTTCGGACCGGGATGACTGTGGAGCGTTTGAAGCAGGAGGGAACTTCACACAGCTCCAGTGATTTGTTGAAGATCTGAGTGAAGATGGGGGGCAGCTGGTCTGCACAGATTTTCAGGCAGGATGGAGATACACGGTCGGGGTCAGGAGCCTTCCTGATCTTCTGCCTTTGGAAGAGGTGGCTCACGCCCTCTTCACAGATCTTGAGTGCAGGTGAGAGGTCAGAGGGGGAAGGTGACTGTTTGAAGATGGCTTTGGAGTGGGGGAGAGGTGTGACTCTGGGCTTTTCAAACCTACAGTAGATTCAGCTCGTCTGCCAGTCGTTGTGTACCAGCAGTGTTGGGGATGCCCAGATAGCAAAAATCATGCGGCCCAGATCCTTCATAAGTTCTGGGCCAGATCTGTAAAACGGACCTGGGCCGGTGTCCTTTAGCACAACGGGCCAATGCCGGTTCGGATCCGGTTTTCACATCTGGGCCGGCACTGGTCCAGCTCCAGAATAGATGACAATTATTATGCAGTCATTTGGCCCAAATGTGGGCCAGATCTGGACCAGTTCCATACTGGATCTGGCCCAGAGTCTCTAAGATACTGTTGAGGATCCGGTTTTCACATCTGGACTGGCACTGGGCCAGCTCCATTTATTAGTTCTGGCCTGGATTCACACCACCTCTGGCCTCTTTCATAACCTTGATCTATACCCACAAAACATATACAAAAATATGTTTTTTTTTTGTTAAAGGGATAGTTAAAATTTTTACCATCAGATGTTGTGCATGACTCACGAAGTGCTATGGATCCTACTACTAGATAACAGTGAAGGTATACCCTTTCTGTCTGAGAAGCCAAAGGGTTACTGGGATAGTTTCAACCACAGAACTTATGGCAGGAGCTGGTCTATATAATGTATAACAAATAGTGACTTGTATATCACTAAGGTACACTAAGATTTCTTGTTAGGGCCCGAGCACGACCGTGCGAGGTCCCTATTGAATCTGCTCGGATTATTAGGGCCCGAGCACGACCGTGCGAGGTCCCTATTGAATCTGCTCGGATTATATATATATTTTATTTTTTTTTTTTTTTTTCTGCAAAGTAGGCCCAAATGACATGGCCTAAACATACTCGAAAACTCACCAAAATTTGCAAACATGTCAGAACCGGTGAAAAATTTCGTATTCTACAAGTTTCGCACATGGGCGTGGCAAAATGACTCGCTAGCGCCACCTTGAAAATTGGAAATGATTAGCCCCTCGTTCACGTTCAACCTACATGTACGAAATTTTCTGGGGACATGTATCGTATCAAGACGCACAAAAAAGCCTCAAGAACCCATAGCCTAAAGTCAACAGGAAGTCGGCCATTTTGAATTTTATGGCCATTTTTGGATGATTTACACACTTCGTACTTTAACGAACTCCTCCT
>NC_060166.1:3413555-3427064 GCF_021292245.1 Micropterus dolomieu | reverse complement strand
AGTAATGTCACATGTGTATGAAGGTGGATCAAACAAGCTAATCTTAAATGTCAAAGTAGAGAGGAGCCTAGTAGGCCTATTTATTTTCATTCATTACACAATATGAATAAGCTATGCAGACAGTTGTAAAGAAAGAACATCTTTTTCTTCTGTAATCTACTTGTTATAGTTACACAGTATTAGGGGTGTGGGCTGTATTAAAAGTATCCACTGTTCTCCCATGCTCTAACACACAGTAACGATGAAATGTGTGCTGTTCTCACATTCTTCCTCTGTATGTACACATAAACAACAAGGCAGGGAAATATAAAAGGAATTTATTTTATTGTTTGGGTACATTATTGTTCAGTGTACATGTTCACATCTGAAACAAACTTTACGTGCTTGATAACTCTCCCACCCCGCAGACATCTACACGTGCTATGTAGCTCCACATAAGGGACACAGGAAGTGACATATAGCACATTCATGCGGCGTCGGAACCGCGTTGCAAATTCACAGCCGCACCGGCAGAGCTCCAGAATGTGCAACTCGGCCGGCTCACGCGCGGACGCGCTTACAAGTGCGAGGGCCCGCCCAACGCTGCTTGCAGCTTTAATTCTAATTGTTATAGTGTACCGAGCACCTGATCCGTACTCTGAATTCTTATCTGAATTTGCAGCAGTTTTGTCAACTTTAGTCCTTAAAATGTATAAAGTTATTATTGCAAGGGATTTTAGTATTCATGTGGATGTTGAGTATGATAGCTTTAGTACTGCGTTTATCTCTTTGTTAGATTCCATTGGCTTCTCTCAGAGTGTTCATAAACAGACTCACTGTTCTAACTACACCCTCGACCTTGTTCTGGGATATGGTATGGTTGAAATTGAACATTTAATAGTGTTCCCACAGAATCCCTTTTTATCTGACGACTGTTAACTTTTGAGTTTGTATTGCTGAACTACACACCACTGGCCAAAATTTTTTATGCAAGATGTCTGTCTCATAGTGCTGTAGCAAAATTTAAGGATGAAGGATTCCATCAGCTCTAAATTCATTATCAAGTCACAAAGTAATGGAGGATGCTATTTTCATGCCCTCCCAAATCGATCATATTGTTGCAAATGACACTCAACTCTGTTGCCCCTCTAAAAAAGAGTATAATAAAAAAAAGACGGTTAACTTCATGGTATAATACTGAAACTCAAATTAAAGCAAATATCACGGAAACTTGAGAAATTGGCATTCCACCAAACTGGAAAATTCTCGTTTAATTTGGCAAGATAGTCTTAAAACTTATAGGATGCCCTCCGTAATGCCAGAGCAGCGTACTACTCGACATTAATAGAGGAAAATAGGAACAAACCCAGGTTTCTTTTCAGCACTGTAGCCAGGCTGACAGAGAACCACAGCTCTATTGAGCCATGTATTCCCATAGCTCTCAGTAGTTATGAGCTTTTTTAATGATAAAATTCTAACTATTAGAAACAAAATTCACAAAGACTTGCCCTCAACTGGCACCGACTTCTCTCTAAATTCAAGAACCTTAGAAAATCTTTGTAAAGCCAGATATGTTTTGACTGCTTTCCTTCCCTCAGTCTTCAACAACGAACTTCAATAATTTCTTCATCTAAACCATCAACTTGCCTCTTAGACCCGTCCCCACTAGGTGCTTCAAGTTTTACCCTTAGTCAGCATGATCAATCTATTTTTATCAACAGGCTATGTACCACAGTACTTTAAAGTAGCTGTAATTAAACCTCTTCTGAAAAAGCCCAACCATGATCCAGATGTTTTAGCCAACTATAGACCTATATCTAACCTTCCATTTCTCTCTTAAGATCCTTGAGAAAGCAGTTGCTATGTAGAAAGTCACACAGCTGTGTGGCTTTCTACATAACAATAGTTTATTTTAGGATGTTCAGTCAGGATTTACTCTAACTCTAACTTGTCTCCAGTGAAGTTTTTGACTACGAAGTTATTAACTATAGAAGAAAGTTAATAGAGTATTGTTGACTGAGTTTAATAAGTTTGTTAGAGTAGTGACCTGCCCTTCAATTAGCCCAGCCTGGCCTTATTTACGACCCAACAAGTGGCGAGCCAGCCAGGAGACTGAGTCCAGAGGCCGAGAGTTTCTGACCGGGACTGACCTGTATCTGAGACACGTGGCCACATAAAAAAGGTAAGCAGAATACCTGTTTTACCAAAATTCTGCATTCTAACTGTGTCTGATAAAGGATTCTCCGCCCAGGTGTGAATCCTTAAAGTCTCCTCAGTCTTGAACCTAGAATGCATTTTAGACAATAAAGCAGTGAAATTAAGGGTTAAATGCCTCACTAAAATACAGAAACTTGGAATTTAATGGTGAATTGAAATTGAATTTAAAAAAAAGATTAAAACACTGGAGTGGTAGAGTCGGTGCAAATCTAAATGCAGGCAAAGAGCAATAGCAGCAAAATTTGCATGTGTGTGTGAACCATGGTGCGGAATATGTCCTTGTCAAAGTGTGTGCAAGGCTTGGTAGATTAAATGCGCTTTGTGTGTTTAACTGATCGCTTTAAACTGTAAATAAGTAATTCAGTAAGAACTACATGTAAGATAAGAGTTTTCTAGCCATTCTGTGGATACTGCTTTCATGAAGATCGCAGAGTTTCGAATGAGTGTCGACTGAGTGTCGACGAGCTGCATAGGCAAGTGAGCTGATGAGAGATAAGGATCAAAGCGCTTACGGATACCACTGATTTGACGATTGCAGGGTCTTGACTAGGTGTCAGAGCACTTCAACCATTAGGTCAGGGCTGCATGGGTAAGTAGGCTGATAAGACAGACATCTTGCGGCTACCGCCATCTAAATACTAGTTAAGGTTGGGTCTGTACGGGCAGATGCTCTGATAAGATAGTCCTCTGTGAATACCGCTAACTTATATCGCAAGATTTCAACCAAATGTTGGGGCTCTTCGATGGTAGGTTAGGACTGAATAGGTGTTAGGATTCGTGTGTGGTAAAGCAGGTTGTAGGACCCAAACGCAGGACACACGACTGGCAGGTATAGTTCAACAGTTTATTTAACAAAAGGCGAGCACACTACAAGTAGTGGCTGAATCCAAAGTAAAGTCCACAAGGGCAAAGGAAAATACAAAGTCCAAAAACAGGGTTCAGGCAGAAATCAAAAAACAGACTGAGCTTCTCGTCACAATAGACATACTGCAACACAAGGTATACACATACAATGACCCGACAAAGAGAAGACAGAAACACCAGGTATATATATACACAGGGACTAACGAGCAGGGCAGGAGCACACAGGTGATACTAATGGGATTAACGAGACACAGGCAGGCAGTGAGAGAACAGAGGGGATAACAGAGAGACAGCCAGGCAGAGGGATACTGGAGGGAACAGACATGACACAGGTTACTGAACACAGAGGAATAAATATAAACGAATCAAGACACAAGCAGACACATCCCCACTGAACTAACACCAACAAGGAACACAGACCGAAGCGAAGTAAAACACTGAACTGGGAACTAAGGCATCAAGAAAACAGACATGAGTGACAGACAGAGACGGACATGAGTGAACCCCAAAACACAACAGACTATATAACTGATACTGGACACAGGACAGAACCCAAAACACTAAGACATGAACGAGAGAAACAGGCAAATTGATAGACATATGAAACAATGGCAAAAACTCAAACTCACAGGGAAAAAACTACAACTCATAACAATAGGCAGATGCACTATAGCACCAGGACATCCTTGTAAAAGAGATTAAAAATCTCAATGGATTTCTTTCCTGGTAAAATAAAGGTTAAATAAATAAATAGCACGTGACCGCTAGGAGCCTGACAGGGATGGCGGCAGGGTAGGAGAAAAACAGCGTGCTTAAAGTTAAGACTTTTAAGTGAATTGTTGTTTCACATTCATGCCAATAAAGCTAATGAATTGAATTGAGAGGCGATTTGTGAAGACAGATTTTATGTTGAGGAAGTGTATTAATTCTGTCAATGCGCTCATGTTGAGGAAGTGTATTAAAGCTGTCCATTAAAGACCTAGATAGTGTAAACTGAGTTCGAGTTAGGGGCTGGCAGGGGACAAAGTATAGAAACGTACATGCGTATAAATACTGCTAAGTAGAGTAGGTAGGTTAACACGGGTGAAGTGTATAGAGGACAAATAGTGCCAATGTTTAAAATTATTTCATTGATGTAAAATTAAATTGAGTGTTTGATAATAGTAAAATTTATGGAAGACAAATAGTGTCAATGTTTAAAAATTGTTTGATCAATCAAATTGTGGCAATTGACAAAATTTGCTAATTTGGCACAAGTGCAGGACGAGTTTCATGACGTGCCTTGGAAAGAGGCAATATGCAGGTGGTGGACACCAAAGACACTTGCTATAGTGTTGGAGCGGCTGTGCAGTAATCCTAGTGCTACTGTTAGCACCCATTGGGTCCAGCTTTGGGACTGCCTACAGGGTATGGAATACTGGGGCGCAGCAGAGTGATCTCAAATCCACGACTGAGCTTCACGATAGTCCCTAGGAGAGTTAACTGGGAAACAGGCAAATTTGGGTGTATTACAAAAATACCAGTACAAAACGGTACATAGAGATTAGAGTACAATCCCACCAGAGAGAAGAAATATAAGTCAGGAGTCACTGTAGATATTTGTCACAATATAAACTAAAGACACAGACGAGGAGCCAGAAATGTTCAGAACAACATTTAGTGCAAGACAGGGCTTCATGGGGGGAAGAATGGTGAAGGAACAAGGGAAAGCAAAAGTGGTGATAAACAATTACCCAGATCAAAAAGAATTTATTGAAAAATGTATGAAAAAGTGGCATGGGAGAACAAAAGGAAAATTAAAATGGCACCTTCATGGAAGCATACTGTGATGAAGTGGCAACAAACATAAAACACCACAAATCCAGAGACACAAGTGAAAAAAGAGAAGGAAAGCGTGCAAGGGAGAGAGAGGAACAGAGAGAAAGAGGGAGGGGGATGGAAGGAGAGAGAGAGGGGAGGGAGGCAGCCTACACAATATACACACAGAGGTACAGACAGTAAAGGTGATGTTGCTATAGACTGAATGAATAATGGTACAGATATTTACAGTAGTGTTAATGATGATAATTACAATAATAACAATAGGACTAGTAACAATAATTGTAGCAGATCGTGTCAAGCAGGAACACGGGGGCAGCAGGTGACTCGCAACCACAGATCCAGACTCCACAGCTCCAAAACCAGAAAAACCTGCAGGAAGTGATAGGAGGAGAGAGGAGAAGGACGAGAAAACACAAGACTACGGAAAAGGGGAGAAGTCGAGTTAGTAACATGCATTAATGGGATGAGGTTGCATAGAGAGGGAGAGAAAGCAGAGGAGAGAGGAGCTCAGTGCATCATGGGAAAATCCCCGGCAGTCTAGGCCTATAGCAACTATGGGATGGTTCAGGACTCACCTGAGCCAGCCCTAACTATAAGCTTTATCAAAGAGGAAAGTCTTAAGCCTACTCTTAAATGTGGAGATGGTGTCTGCCTCCTGAACCCAAACTGGAACCTGGTTCCACAGGAGAGGAGCTTGATAGCTGAACGCTGTGGATCCCATTCTACTTTTGGAGACTCTAGGAACCACAAGTAACCCTGCATTCTGGGAGCGCAGTGCTCTGGTGGGGTAGTAAGGTACTATGAGCTCTTTAAGATAAGATGGTGCCTGACCATTAAGAGCTGTGTAGGTAAGAAAAATGATTTTAAATTCTATTCTGGATTTTACAGGAAGCCAATGCAGAGAAGCTAAGACAGGAGAAATGTGATCTCTTTTCCTGGTTCCTGTCAGAACACGTGCTGCAGCATTCTGGATCAGCTGACGAGTCTTAATGGACTTTTTCGAGCAGCCTGATACTAGGGAATTGCAGTAATCCAGCCTAGAAGTAACAAATGCATGGACTAGTTTTTCTGCATCATTTTTAGACAGGATGTTCCTGATTTTCGCAATATTACGTATGTGAAAAAAGGCGGTCCTTGAAATTTGCTTAATGTGAGACTTAAACGACATGTCCTGACCAAAGATAACTCCAAGATTCCTCACGGTGGTGCTGGAGGCCAGGGCGATGCCATCAAGGGAAACTATATCTTTAGATAATGCGTCACGGAGGTGCTTGAGCAGAACAATAACTTCAGTTTTAACATGAGAAAATTACAGGTCATCCAGGTTTTAATATCCTGAAGCCACATTTGAAGTTTAGCTAATTGATTAGTTTCATCTGGGTTGATCGATAGATATAACTGTGTATCATCTGCATAACAATGAAAGTTTATGGAATATTTCCTGATAATATTGCTTAAAGGAAGCATATATAAAGTGAACAGGATTGGTCCGAGGACAGATCCTTGTGGAACTCCATGACTAACTTTGGCATGCATGGAGGATTCATTGTTAACATGTACAAACTGAAATCGATCTGATAAATAGGACTTAAACCAGCTTAGAGCGCTTCCTTTAATGCCAATGAAATGTTCCAGTCTCTGCAATAGGATCTGATGGTCAATGGTATCGCATGCAGCACTAAGATCTAATAAAACCAGTACAGAGACAAGTCTTTTGTCTGATGCAATAAGGAGGTCGTTAGTAATTTTCACCAGTGCTGTCTCTGTGCTATGATGAGCTCTAAATCCTGACTGAAAATCCTCAAATAAACTATTGCTCTGTAGAAAGTCACACAGCTGTTTAGCAACTGCTTTCTCCAGGACCTTAGAGAGAAATGGAAGGTTAGATATAGGTCTATAGTTGGCTTTCATAGATCATCCACATACTGGATCACAGTGCTTGCTACCTCTAGGTGCTGCAAATCTTGTGCCAGAATTCTGTTAAAGATGGACGGACTTGAAACAAAGCCCTGTGGGATACGGGTATAGGTTATCTGATGACCTTCATATGTAAAAGCAAACAAATATTGCAACTCTGGGTGCAGCGGTACATTGAAGAATGCTGAACACAGATGTGTTACTGTGTACCATTGTGTGTCTTGTGGAATGTTAGAGAGCAAGGTGTGTGGATCCGGAACAACAGGTATTTCTGCATCTACAATGGCATTTATTTGTTTTAAATCGTGAACCAATCTGTAATCATTTGAGTGTGGCTTCTTAATTGGGAAGGTCGGCGTATTACAGGGACTCTGTGTTTTAACCAGGACCCCAGCCTTCATCAGACCCTCAATTGTAGGTCTGATTCCTTCCAAAGCATGCTGTTTCAGTGGATATTGTTTTTGACATGGAAAGGTAATGTCTTCTCTTAGTTTAATTTTTACTGGCTGAGCTGACTTGACTAGCCCTACGTCTATTTTGTGCCTAGACCACAACTCCTGTGGTACTTGATCTAGCAATGCTCTGTGTCTATCTGTTACGACCATTAGTAGAGGCAGTTTCTTATCCTGTGGCCCCCTATCAACTATCACCTTTTGTGTTACTCCCTCATCTACTGCTGTCAGTGTTATTCTCATGCATTGTCTATCTGAGGCAATGTATATGTTTGCATCGTATGTTTGTGTCCAATCATGTGTCTGTAATGCTCCCTTAACCATTGGTCCAAAATTGTGAGACTCAAGCAAAGTCACATGTGGGACGGAGCCTGGAATAGTGAACCAGTCTTGTTCTGGTGGGAGGATGACCGCAGCTGCTGCTCCTTGTGGTCCTTATATACACATCTTTAACTGTCAGGTAGTGTAGAGTCTTGTTAATAACCTCATCCCATAAGGTCTCATAATCCTGGTGTTGTTGCATTTTGCAGTGCAGCGGCAACTGGGGTCTCTGGCCAAACTCTCCTACCAGTGCCTTTGTTTCCCATGTTTCCCATAGTTGCTGTAGCCGGTCGTGTAGTTGGAGTGTGATCCAGTATACCTTGGGCATGATTCTGTATTTTTCTTTTATTTCATCTCGGTATGGCTCTCCCAGTAATTCAGTTAGGGCAATCTTCATTGGTACCGGCTCTGTTAACGGTATTATTTGTGTTTTCCCAGAGAAGCCTACTGTTTTTACTGATGAATCCGAGAGTGGGAGATTTGAGCCGGATTTTCCAATAAAAGAGTATGTGGCTCCTCATAAATTGTGACTGTCGTGATGAGATGACTATTAACTCCCACTCAGGCTCCTCTGGGCTCCCCTATTGCCACCCAGATGCTGGCCCCTCCCAGGGATTAGTTTCACAGTCACGTCTTTGGTGACTGGATTCTCCACAGCCCACGCAAGCGTTTGGCGCCCCTAGTGGTTGGTTGAGTTGTGGGTTGGACTGTGTGCAACGCATCTGTGGTGGTCCGATTGGGCCTCTCCATCCTCCACGTCGATTAGGGCTGCCTCTGGTTCTTGGCTGTGTTTGGTAGCGGTTGTACCCTCCTGTGTTTCCTGGGGTGAATAGCCCCCCTGTGGGTAGCCTTGCTGTGGTGCATACACTTGTTGAGGGGGTACTTGTTGTACACCTCCTGGTGTCACCGGTGGTGGTGCCTGTGACATCTGTACTTGTGCCGCAGGCTGCGACGTCGCGGGCACCTGTGGTGCCACAATTACTGCTTGCGCCGACTGGGACAGTCCAGCAGTCACCACTGGATCCTGTGTCTGGCTTTTCTCCTTTTTTGCTTTAGTTAGTTCATTTAGTTGTAATTGGGTCAATTTGGTGGCCAGGTTTTTATTTGCTTCTTCTTCTCTCTGTTTTTCTTTTCTCCAATTCTCCACATGATGTATGATGTGTTCAGAGAATAATGGCCATTCCATCTTCATGAGCCCAACCACATTGTCCAGTCGCTTCTGGTCTTCTGGGGGCATGGTCTTCTTAATCATCACCTTGAACAAGCTTTTCGTGGTGTCACTGGTGTTCCAGGCACTTCCAGTTTCATCTCTCCATTTCTTTTGGGAAGTTAATCAGAAACTTGGATGGGCATTCGTCTTCCTTCAGTCTTACACCATCCAGTTTGGATGGATCTATTTTCTCTGGATACTGTCTTCTCAGCTGTGCCGATATTTTGGTTCGGGGTCCACTGAAGCCTATGCAGTCGGCCACATGTCCTTTCACCACCAAAGGTAATTTTGCTGCATTCATGATGTCTTCTGTGGCGTGTTTTCCCACAACATGCATCAATAGGGCTTTGATGTCCCCTAATGCCAATGTTACTCCTGCTGTGCTTTCTCCAGTGCAGTGATCCATTTGTTGGCACCATCAGTCAGTTCTGGTAGTCTGCTGGCTAGCCCCACCATGTCGGCGAACCCCCAGGCTACATATGACGTTTGTCCTTGAGCCTTGGTTACCAGAGGGCACATAAGTCCATGATGGTACTCCTCTCCTTCTCCATCTTCTTCTTGCTCTTCTTCTTCTTCGTTGGGTGGAGGAATGTGAGTGGTACGCTGCAGCTTTTTGGGAACTGAGAGTGGGATTCTTCTTCCACTTCTTAGCACTTTTACATTATCACTAGAACTATTGATTTGCTGTAGTTGTCAATTGGTCATTTCACGCACTCTTGTCTCCACATCCTCCAATACTGTTGTGTGTCTGCAGCCGCGGGACTCTCTTGTCATGATGCCACTCAGTTCCATTCTCACGGTGTGAGGTGTGCTTGTCAATACTTTGTCTGAATCTTTGCGGATTCTTTCCCACTGTACCAGAAGTCTTTTTTCCTCTGCTTCCAGCCTGCGTAGTTCTTCCTCGTAAGGTCTTGTTCCTCTGGATTCTTTACCCAGAGGATGGAGGGTTGCTGGGTTGGGTGAACTCTCTTTGGCACCAGTCTATCTCATATTCCTCATCCTCCACATCTCCAGCTGTCATTCTTTCCTGCTGATCCTCAGCATTGGCAGTCAGTCTCCTGTCCTTTTCTTTGTTGTCAGTTTGCTTGGTCAGGGTCATGGTAAACTTTCCCTGCAGCTCTCCCTCTACTTCTTGTCTTTCCTCTCCCTCAAGTGTCCCTAGTACTGGATAAATCCCTGTCCTAGGTATGTGGTTGTCTGAGGAATATGGTGGTGGTGGTTTGGCTGACCACTCAGGTGCTGTTGGCTTCTGCAGTCCCTGGTCTGTTTTCACTAGTCTGTAATTTTCTAATGTTAAACTGAAGTTATTGTTCTAGGGCCCAAGCACCTAATTAAAGATATATTTTCCCTTGATGGCATCGCCCTGGCCTCCAGCACCACCGTGAGGAATCTTGGAGTTATCTTTGGTCAGGACATGTCGTTTAAGTCTCACATTAAGCAAATTTCAAGGACCGCCTTTTTTCACATACGTAATATTGCGAAAATCAGGAACATCCTGTCTAAAAATGATGCAGAAAAACTAGTCCATGCATTTGTTACTTCTAGGCTGGATTACTGCAATTCCCTAGTATCAGGCTGCTCGAAAAAGTCCATTAAGAAAAGAGATCACATTTCTCCTGTCTTAGCTTCTCTGCATTGGCTTCCTGTAAAATCCAGAATAGAATTTAAAATTACCTACACAGCTCTTAATGGTCAGGCACCATCTTATTTTAAAGAGCTCATAGTACCTTACTACCCCACCAGAGCACTGCGCTCCCAGAATGCAGGGTTACTTGTGGTTCCTAGAGTCTCCAAAAGTAGAATGGGAGCCAGAGCGTTCAGCTATCAAGCTCCTCTCCTGTGGAACCAGGTTCCAGTTTGGGTTCAGGAGGCAGATACCATCTCCACATTTAAGAGTAGGCTTAAGACTTTCCTCTTTGATAAAGCTTATAGTTAGGGCTGGCTCAGGTGAGTCCTGAACCATCTCTTTGTTATGCTGCTATAGGCCTAGACTGCCGGGGGACTTCCCATGATGCACTGAGCTCCTCTCTCCTCTACTTTCTCTCCCTCTCTATGCAACCTCATCCCATTATTGCATGTTACTAACTCGACTTCTCCCCTTTCCCGTAGTCTTGCGCTTTCTCATCCCTCTCCTCTCTCCTCCTATCACTTCCTGCAGGTTTTTCTGGCTCTGGAGCTGTGGAGTCTGGATCTGTGGTTGCGAGTCACCTGCTGCCCCCGTGTTCCTGCTCGACACCCTCTGCTACAACTATTGTTACTAGTCCTATTGTTATTATTGTAATTATCATCATTTACATTACGATTATAATCATTAACACTACTATAAATATCTGTACCATTTTTCATTTACTCTATAGCAACATCACCTTTACTGTCTGTACCTCTGTGTGTATACTGTGTAGGCTGCCTTCCATCCCTCTCTCTCTGTCTCTCTGGCCCCTCTCCCTTCTCTCTCTCTCTCTCTTTCCCCCCCAACCAGTCGAGGCAGATGGCCGCGCACCCCGAGCCATGGTTCTGCTCGAGGTTTCTGCCTCTTAAAAGGAAGTTTTCCTTGCCTCTGTCGCCTAGTGCTTGCTCTTGGTGGGAAGTGTTGGGCTTCTGTAAATAACATCACAGAGTATGGTCTAGACTGTTGTTGTGATTTTCCGCTATATAAATAAAATTGAATTGAATTGAATTAAAAGTTGAGTGGAGACAAAAGATTGATAGCCACTTCAGACAACATTGAAACAGGACTGCCACCGTGTTATCAGGCATTGGCAGCAGCAGTTTTTGCATTTCAAAAAGCCTCCTCACTGACAATGGGACATCCAGTGATTTTGTACACGTCCCATCAATCGCATGCTCTACTCACCAGTCCTCGATTTGTTCTAACCCAAGCTAGGAAAACAGGATATGAAGTCATCCTGTCTGCACCAGAACTCACTATCCAGCGGTGCAACACAGTGAATCAACATGCATGGTGCTGTCAATAGATGGAACACCACATGACTGCATACAGGTAACAGACACGTTCGTGCGAATACATGAGGATCTACATAATCAACCAATCCCAGCTGACTTGACATTCTTTGTAGACTGCTCTTGTTTCAGAGATGCCACAGGTAACCATGCAGGATATGCAGTAGTACAGTTAAACAGTGATAACACCTTCACAGAGGTGCAAACCACAAGTGTACCTCAACCATGTTCAGCACAACTGGCAGAAATTAAAGTTTTAACAGCAGCCTGTAAGATGGCAAAAGGAAAGCGTTTGAATGTATACACTGACTCAGCTTATGCATACAGAATGTGTCTTGTGCATGGCAATACCTGGAAACAGAGAGGGTTCTGTAGAGCAGATGGAACTCCAGTAATACACGGAGAAGCCATCTCTGCATTATTAGAGGCAATCCATGATCCAACCGTAGTAGCAATTTTTCATCCAGCACACCAGAAAACAGACACACTGATAGCTCGAGGTAACAACCAAGCAGATGAAGCCGCCAAGTGAGCAGCAGTAGGAGAAGTAATGGGTCCAATAGTGGCAGTTGAAGATTGTGAGCCACTCGAAAATTTGTCATCTCTTATTGCAGCACAAGCAGCAGCTCATGTGTATGAGAAGTCCATGTGGCTAAAGAAAGGAGCCAGACAGGTAACTGAGGATGGACCCTAGAAAGGACTATGGAGAGGTCCTCATGGTCATTTTGTACTACCAATTTGTTTGTCACACTTTGCCATAAGGAATGCTCATGGACCAGATCATTGCTCCAGGGGACAGGTACTCAAGCGCCTAGGCAGTATGGTGGTCACTGTATCTGGCAGCCAACGTAGATAGATTATTGAATGAATGTCAAAGCTGTGCACTTTTCAATACAAGAAAGTCATTCTCAGCCCCCCTGGCTCACATTCCTGCACCAGATGGCCCATTCAGACATCTCATAATACACTATGTAGACATGACAGAACGAGTAAACAGGATGAAGTATGTCTTGGTTGTGGTTGACCGATTTAGTCATGCACAGGTTCGTGTACATACGCAAGTTCGACAGAAAACAGCTCAGGAGCAGGATTTGATCCAGGAGCAGGAGAAGGATCAGGTTCAGAACACGACTACTAGAAAATCAGCCAGCAAACGAACAATGTGAAGCTGAAGGGGTGGTAACAATAACGGTAAAATGTAGCTCCGACAATTGCACGGATGAATAATAATAATAATAATCCTTATTTGTAGAGCACTTTTCAAAAACAAGTTACAAAGTGCTTTAACAAGTGTAAAGAATAATACAAAAAAACAAGATAAGAGCATGAAAAATTAATATAAAATTAGTAAAATACAATAAAATAAAAGGGATAAAATAAAGTCAAATAAGATCGGGAAAGGCTCTCCTATAAAAGTATGTTTTAAGAAGGGACTTAAAAGAGTTCACTGACTCAGCCAACCTGATTTCCTCGGGCAGGCTGTTCCAGAGCCTCGGGGCCCTGACAGCAAACGCTCTGTCCCCTTTAGTTTTCAGTCGAGACTCTGGAACAGACAACAGACCTCTGCCCGAGGATCTCAAGGTACGTGCTGGTGCGTATGGGAAAAAAAGGTCAGAAATATAACAAGGCGAGAGGCCATGAACAGCTTTAAAAGTGATCAATAGAATTTTAAAGTCAATTCTAAAACACTGGGAGCCAGTGTAATGAAGCTAAAATAGGAGTAATGTGGTCATATTTCTTTGTTCTGGTTAAAAGCCTGGCAGCTGA
>NC_060166.1:3387144-3413455 GCF_021292245.1 Micropterus dolomieu | reverse complement strand
AAGGGACTTAAAAGAGTTCACTGACTCAGCCAACCTGATTTCCTCGGGCAGGCTGTTCCAGAGCCTCGGGGCCCTGACAGCAAACGCTCTGTCCCCTTTAGTTTTCAGTCGAGACTCTGGAACAGACAACAGACCTCTGCCCGAGGATCTCAAGGTACGTGCTGGTGCGTATGGGAAAAAAAGGTCAGAAATATAACAAGGCGAGAGGCCATGAACAGCTTTAAAAGTGATCAATAGAATTTTAAAGTCAATTCTAAAACACTGGGAGCCAGTGTAATGAAGCTAA
The DNA here is from genome assembly GCF_021292245.1 of Micropterus dolomieu. Classification (NCBI taxonomy): domain Eukaryota; kingdom Metazoa; phylum Chordata; class Actinopteri; order Centrarchiformes; family Centrarchidae; genus Micropterus; species Micropterus dolomieu. Next base: position 3,413,169 of record NC_060166.1, on the reverse strand, counting down.
AATAGGAGTAATGTGGTCATATTTCTTTGTTCTGGTTAAAAGCCTGGCAGCTGAGTTCTGGACAGTCTGGAGTCGATCAATAGATTTTTTGGTTAAACAGGTGAAAAGGCTGTTGCAATAATCCAGGCGTGATGAGATGAAGGCGTGTAAAATTGTCTCGGTGTCCTTAAAAGTTAACATAGATTGAATTTTTGTTATATTTCTAAGTTGATAAAAACATGATTGAATAAGCTTTGTGGTGTGCTTCTCGAAATTTAAATTACTATCAAACCAAACACCAAGGTTCTTTGCCACAGGCTTAATGTGATTTACTAGGGAACCAGCAGATGGCAGTATTTGATTTGCCATCTGTTCTAGTAGCGATGCTTACGTGAACCAGAAAAGCCAATGGAGCTAGTCATGCTACCATGGCATATTGTTATGTACCTGGCCGTACATCTTATCAAAGAAGAGAATGTGATCAAGGTCTGTCTTTCCATTGATTCCCGAGTAAACCGGACACCCAACGCCAGTGGCTTGCTAAGATAAGGAGACCTTATGGACCTTATTTTCAGGTAACGTTGATGCAACAAGCTAGCTAAGCCAACGCATTTAAGTTAGCTTACCGAGATAATAACCCCTAGAATTTCGTAACATTAATTTACACGTCAATACTCATGTTATTACATCTCTTATCTTAGATCACAGACAACACAAGAGTGTGCTCCAAATACTTTCCCAAGGAGAGCATAGTTAGATCGCTCACCGGTTGGACAAGCTGAAAAACGGGAGTGTGCCATCCTTATTTACATGGTGTCAGCCCAAGACCAGAAGGCCAATTCAACGCATCCAGAGGTAACATTAACTGTCAAATAACCAAATAATTTGCTTATCAGCATGACAGAAGTAATAAATGCATTGGTATTACTTGATTTCATTTTCTTGACGGATGTTCTTTTACATATATTACATATTATATATATTATATATTATTACAACATAATAATAATGTCTGTGTAGGGATCCTGCTTGTGTCAAAGGGGCAAGACGATCAACATCAGGATCAGAAAGGGAACCAGTTGCAGTTATGTTTTTTAACCTTAGCTATAACGTTACAGATATGAACTGCTTGAGATTACTGAACTAAGGTCATCGAGAATAATGTTTTGCCATGATTTTGTAGTGTGACTGGTAACTCTGATGAGGAAGAAGAAGATGTGGACATTTCAAATCTACACGAGGAAATAAAGTGAGTTACCAGCTATGTCGAGTGATGCTTCTAGTAATTGCAGCCATCAATAAATCTATCACATATCTTGATAAATTGTGTGTCTTATCTGTTAAATGTAAAAATCAATAAATTAACGATGATAGTCTAAGCCCTTTACATGTTGCTTTATTAAACTGTTTTAACAGCCCTAAGAACACTGAGACAAATTGGTGTGGCATTCACTTAGTCTAGATGGCAAAGTCTATCCTTATTCAAAACTTTTTTAGAGTAGGGAGTGTGGCAATAGCTTATCTACTTTCATGTGCTTATTGGCTTACAAAGCATGAAATGGAAAATATGGTAAAGAGAAAATCTTTTGAATAAAGTTATGTTTTTAGGGACAATTCTTTCATTTGTTTTTAGTAAATGTTTTGTTAATGTTACGTTTTGCATTCTTTTCATTTTATTGTTTATAAAATACTGTATTTGTAAAGTTTCACTCATTTACAAAAACTTTGCTTTGTTAAATCCCACTTTCTTTTGTCTTTTCTCTATTACACAGTTCTACGCAGGTTTTGGAGGCACTTTGTGATCATGACTATTGGGGCGAGACCCTGTCTGCAGAAGAACAGCTTGATGCAGCACATAGGGAGATTGCTCGTCTGGAGGAAGAAAATCAGAACCTGAGAAGTGAGCAGTTTCATCTCTGGAGTCAAATGCAAAGGCTAAATCGAACAGAAGAACACACAGTAAAAGCTGGCTTCCATGCACAACACCTATGCCTCGGACCAGTTCTTCCTCTTCCTTTGTCATGTGCGACAGGGATTTTTTGCTGTGGATTTAGCTGTTCGGTTTAATGTGTCACAAGCCACTGTCAGCAGGACATGCATAACATGGGGCAACTACCTGTTCTTCATGCTAGGCACACTCTCAAAATGGCCAAGTAGGCAGGCTATAGATGAACTGATGCCACAAATTAACTTTAAAAACACATTCCCCAAAGCACGAGTGGCGCTAGACTGTACTGAAATCCACATCCAAACTGCAAGCTCAAAAGTCCTGAACACAGTCACATACTCCCATTACAAAGGTACCACAACGCTAAAGTCACTGATTGGCATAACTCCTTCTGGGTCAACTAGCCTAGTCAGCAACCTGTACACAGGCTCCATGTTTGCAGATAATGGGTTTCTGATAAAAAGACCTCCTTGCTGAATGTGAAACTACTAATCCCAACATTCAAGTGGGCAATTCAGTAAAGAGGAAATTTCTTACACACAAGAGATTGTTTGCCTGAGGATCCATATAGAGAGGGCAATCAGGCACATCAAAGAATACCACATGTTTGAAGGCGCCATGCCCCTTTCACTGTGTGGTTCAGTTAACCAGCTATGGACTGTTTGTGCTCTACTTACCAACTTTCAGGGACCTCTCTTTTTATCCTGTGTATCTATTTGAAGGGTTACCCAAAACTCATTCTGCAGTTTCTAAACAATGTACATACTTCATGACTACAATGAGTATTAACACAAAATTTAAAATGTTTATGAGTGATCGTATTTTTTTTTTGTCTATTTCGGTTAAATGCAAAAAAACAGGATGATTGTTCCTGGAAAACCTGACATGTAAATATTCCTTATCATTGTTCTTAACACATTGCAGCAGCAGCCCTTTTCATTTTTACTGCATAGCTGTCTTTTCCTTTTCATTGAAATGCATTCATAAATGTCTTAAAGCTATGCTTAAAACTACAGTAGTAAATAAGAATGAAGTGAAGTGGCATATCAAAAGGATAGGTCTGTTGCTATTCCATAAGAAAAAATGGTCAACAATAACATGAAGACTGATTTAGATTAATCCAACAAGTACTGTGTATAAAATGTCTGTATCTTTGCTGCCCCAAAAACCCAGCAAATGCACCATTTCCTCCACAAAAATCTACAGTGACAAGCTGTTTAAAGTAATGATTTAGTCGTTTTTAATGGAAAAACAAAACAAAACAAAAAAACATATATATATTACAGTGTGTAAATAATATGTGTGTGTGACCTATTGTCAATGCTTTACTAAAATTTACAACATTGACTAAGACAATGTTGGTTTTGGTCTTTTAATGCAATGTTCACAGCAAGAAAATTATACACTATCGTTCAAAAGTTTGGGGTCACTTAGAAATTTTCCTTGTTTTCAAAAGAAAATAAAACATTTTGTCCAGTAAAAAAACATCTAATTGATCAGAAATACAGCGTGGACATAGTTAATGTTGTAAATGACTGTTGTTGCTGCAAGCGGCTGATTTGTAATGGAGTTTACAGAGGCCATTATCAGCAACCATCAGCCCTGTGCTCCAATGGCTTGCTTTGTTTGCTATTCTTAAGTTTATCATGTTAAAAGGCTAATTGACCTTTAGAAAACCCTGGTAGCACAGCTTAAAATGTTGTGCTGATTAAAGAAGCAATAAAACTGTCTTTCCTTAGACTAGCAGCTGCGGGTTCCATTACAGGCTCAAGACGTCCAGAAACAGAACTTTCTTCTGAAACTCGTCAGTCTGTTGTTGTTTCCGAGACATGAAGCTGTTCCATGGGAGGAACTGCCAAGAAAGAGAAGATCTGGTACAATGCTGTGTACCACTCCCTTCACAGAACTGTCCACCTAGTGACAGAAAACAGGTAAACAAGCCATAAAATGTTATTTTTTAATAAGATACATCCTTAAGCTTTAGAATGCTTATACAACTGTGGGTTCAAGTAGAGAGGATATATAACCAACCAGCCCCCTGCAACAAATACTCACAGTGGTGTGAAAACCCATGATCCGTTTGAGCTTTAAACACCTGACCCTGCTGGGATTCCTCATACCCCATCAATTGACTGTGCAATGTATAATATAGGTTTAGTAATATCCATCCATTAACCTAGCTGAGTGTATTGTTGCTTCTGTATGTTGCCCAGCAAGGAAAGGTCATGATGTTTTGAAAGAAAATTTGTGTGAACTGAACTGGATAAACTTGAACTAACTTTAACTAACACTTATTGTCTACTAACATTACCCAAATACCTGTATATTATAAGGAGTGTAATTTTTTCTCAATGAGCGAAAGGACTTGGCCCTCACAACACAGCCTGTCTCGCTCGTCCTGACTGAAAAAAAATAATAATTTGTGGACCACACCAGCTCAACCGCGCTCGCAACCAGCACTGAACCCACGGGTTTACTGGAACCTAGATGCACCATCAACATACCATGACGAACCAGGGGTATCACCAGCCGTGCCACCGTCCAAGTGCCGAGGTACCTGCACAACAGGCAGTGGAGCCAACAACCACTTCAGCCGCTGACATGATGGCAACACCAACGACATCAAAGTCGCCACTCATCGTGAACCCCGATGGGTCGACTTGTTTTCTATGGGGTGTGGAAACCCCCACCAACACGCACACCTTCTCGCCCTCTCAACGACCCAGCCAATTTGCCAATTTTGCAGAAGGTAATAGCACAACTACAAGCAGAACAGGCAGCATAACCTCGGTGTCTTATTCGACGCAACTCTATCTTTTGGCTCTCATATTTCTTCTCTTGTTAAAAACTCTTTCTTTCATCTTGGGAATATTGCTCGTCTAAGATCTTCTCTCACTTTAGCTGACGCTGAAATCTTAATCCATGCATTGATCACATCACATCTGGATTATTGCAATGCTTTATTTCTTGGTCTTCCCAAAAAACTTATTGCAAGATCCCTCGTTTCCGGTTGTCTACAGTAGGTGGAAGGTCATTTAGTGTTAATGCTCCAAAATTATGGAATTCACTGCCCCTTTCACTTATATATATAAATATTTCATCTGTGGCTACATTCAAGACACAGTTAAAAACATATCAATTTAACATGTATTTCGTTTAAATTTGACTATATGTATCCTATGTGATTGTAAGTTGTGTGTTAGTGTGTAAATGTACCATGTAAAGCGACCTTGAGCTCTGGAAAGGCGCTATATAAATAAAACTTCTTCTTCATAAGCAGCGAGACAGGTCTTGGATCAAATTGATCTGCTGGCGCCATCAGCTGACATGGTTGCAGAGCAGGCAGCTGCAAGGCCCGTGGAGCAGCAGCCACAAGGGCCACGTACCTCTACCGAGCCACGTCCACAGTCTGCCTCCTCACACTCATCAGACATGAGTCTAAGTGATGGTTACTCATCAGACTTATCGCATCCATACAGTCCAACAACGCCTGATCCAAGACCACAAAATCCAGCACCAGAGCCATCCACCACCGTTCACTCCCCTCAACAATCCACCAGCGATGCCACACCAAAGCCCCCACTACCGCTTAAAGAAGAGCCTACAGTTCCAGACGACCTGCCAGAGGATAAACAACCCCCACGACGAAGTGCACGCATTAAGAGCAATACCCCCACGACTTATGTGCCACAATTGGCACCCACCAAGCTCATACCTGCAAAAAGTCTCCCTGTCATTGTCGCAGGCGATCCCGATTATTGGGGCAAGATGACCCTGTGCAACTCACGAATGGGATGCAAAATGCAGACGTCGTCGCCCAAAAGAAAGAGAGATGCCTCGCCTTAGGCCGCATTGCAACTAGGCACCAACGCCTGACAAGGAGACTACACCTTCGGAGGACACCCAACCTACTGCACGACCTGAGATTGGTAAGAGAAAGCTGTGAGTTGATACAAACTCGCTGAGCGCAACTGGAGAAACGTTGTGAGCAACTGGAAGCAGCAATGTACATCATTCAAATGAAGTAACTATTCCCCTAGGGATGGACATTCTATGTCTTATCACTGGGAGTACCATGCATTCAAGTCTAGTGTAACTTTCTTTGAATTGTATTGTTGTATGTATTACATAATTACGTTGTGGAAGTGTGTTGTACTCACATGAAAGCAGCAGTTTTTAAGCTTGCCAGACTTATGTTAGCCAAAAAACAGCACACGCTACTGAAAAGTATTTATCCTACAAGTAACTATTAAGATATACACACGTCAAGTCCTGGATCCATGTGTCGTGTACACGTGTTGAACCACTGAGTTTCAGGCGGGCTAGTTACTACGTTTCAATGTTTCCCCTTGACCAGAATAAGGTTATACTTGACTACATTTTTGCTTACCAAACAGCATTGTTAAGGTAAAGTAGTGCTGTTTGGATCCATATGTTAACAGCATGTGTGGAACCAAAAAATCATGGGCGGTACTTTTCGTGTCACCTAATCCACTCCACATCTCACGATGTCCAACCTGGCCTTGAAACTATGTTTCTGTGACACCCCATGATTATAGAGAACCTATCCACTTATTATATTACTGACTGCTGTATAACACAAGTATAGGTGGAGGATCCACATCTCCTGTATATGTCAATAATAATCATGTGCTAAATGTGTGTCGAACCAGTAATCACGGAATAGTAGTTCCCATTTACCAGTGCATTACAGTGTAGAAGACTGAAGGTGCTGCCTCACAGCCGCAAAGGAGGGAAATGTTGAGTAAAATATTGTTTACTTTATTATTTTATGTATAATTACTTTATTATTTTAATCCTAGAAGTGCTGTGTTACTTAGAAGTGCATTTACTGTAGTCATTGAAGGAATGACTGTGGTCTCACTAGGTAAAGGTATTGACTACTGATGTTATCCTTTTAATGTAAGGCTTGACTACTGATTTAAGGTTTGACCACTAGTATTTTAACTTTTAGACCTGAGTACTATCTTTCGTGTGAACTTTGAATGAACTTGTAACCTTTCAATGTCTCTACATGAGCAGAGAAGCTGTTCAGTCAGAACATTGCAAAACATAGCTTCGCCTGACTGTGAACATGCAAATAGACCTACGCTATGCATGCAAAACTTAATGCAAAGCTAGCGGATGGCAGATACTGTCGTTGTAAAGGGAGATAAGAAGAGGTAATATGAATTTAAGACCAGATAAGATGATGTAATGTTTGCTTAGTGTCCTGGTGATGCAGCTAAAGTCTACAGAAGAATCTGATAGTATACAAAATAGCAGTAAGACACCTGTCACATACGCCAGGAATGAGATCATGGCACACTGTGAACAATGCAAACTGTAAGAAACCAAGCTTGTGTAAGAGACATTGCATTGCATACTCATGTTTTATGTGTTAAAGTATGTTATTCCTTTATCAATAATGATTATTAATTTATTAATCCTTTTAAAAAAATACAATTGTGAGTGTTTAAGTTTTAATGGTGTCAGATTATGCATGTATTATAATAAAAATACAGTAAGACTGAAGTTGAAAAAAGTGGTAACTTTGAAAGTAGTGAAAGGGTTAAATTAGTAAAATAGTACATGTAAACGGCCACAAGATGGCAGCAGAGGATAAGAAATTTACCATTGGGCAGGGAGTGGTCAGCGTACACAAAGGTGGAGACCGGGTGTAACGCCTACCTGAAGGGTGGGGTTTAAGGTGAATATAAGGCGATGTTCGCTGACCACCAGATCGGTTCCATCCTGAGACCTGCAGGCATGTTACCCGGGTTTACCTGTCCTTAATTGGAATAAACTCTTTTGCACCTACTCTTGCTCGTCTCCAGTGAAGTTTTTGACTACGAAGTTATTGACTATAGAAGAAAGTTAATAGAGTATTATTGACTGAGTTTAATAAGTTGGTTAGAGTAGGGACCAGGCCTTCAATTGGCCCAGCCTGGCCTTATTTTCAACCCAACAATATCCTATTACAGAAACTGGAACATTTCACTGGCATTAAAGGAACAGCTCTAAGCTGGTTTAAATCCTATTTTTCAGATCGATTTCAGTTTGTACATGTTAACGATGAGTCCTCCATGCATGCCAATGTTAGTCATGGAGTTCCACAAGGGTCAGTGCTCGGACCAATCCTCTTCACTTCATATATGCTTCCTTTAGGCAATATTATCAGGAAACATTCCATAAACTGTCATTGTTATGCAGATGATACTCAGTTATATTTATCGATCAAGCCAGGTGAAACTCATCAGTTAGCCAAACTTCAAATGTGCCTTCAGGATGGATGACCTGTAATTTTCTAATGTTAAACTCAGATAAAACTGAAGTTATTGTTCAGGGGCCCAGGCACCTCCGTGATGCATTATCAAAAGATATAGTTTCCCTTGATGGCCTCCAGCACCACTGTGAGGAATCTTGGAGTTATCTTTGGTCAGGACATGTCGTTTAAGTCTCACATTAAGTAAATTTCAAGGACCGCCTTTTTTCACCTACGTAATATTGCTTTATTACTTGAAAAAGTCCATTAAGACTCTTAAGCTGATTCAGAATGCTGCAGCACGTGTTCTGACAGGAACCAGGACAAAAGATTATATTTCTCCTGTCTTAGCTTCTGCATTGGCTTCCTGTAAAATCCAGAATAGTATTTAAAATCCTTCTCACATACAAAGCTCTCAATGGTCAGGCACCATCTTATCTTAAAGAGCTCATAGTACCTTACTACCCCACCAGAGCACTGCGCTCCCAGAATGCAGGGTTACTTGTGGTTCCTAGAGTCTCCAAAAGTAGAATGGGAGCCAGAGCGTTCAGCTATCAAGCTCCTCTCCTGTGGAACCAGGTTCCAGTTTGGGTTCAGGAGGCAGACATCTACATTTAAGAGTAGGCTTAAGACTTTCCTCTTTGATAAAGCTTATAGTTAGGGCTGGCTCAGGTGAGTCATGAACCATCCCTTAATTATGCTGCTATAGGTCTAGATTGCCGGGGGATTTCCCATGATGCACTGAGCTCCTCTCTCCTCTTCTTTCTCTCCCTCTGTATGCAACCTCATCCTATTAATGCATGTTACTAACTCAACTTCTTCCCTTTCCCGTAATCTTGCGCTTTCTCGTCCCTCTCCTCTCTCCTCCTATCACTTCCTGCAGGTTTTTCTGGCTCTGGAGCTGTGGAGTCTGGATCTGTGGTTGCGAGTCACCTGCTGCCCCCGTGTTCCTGCTTGACACCCTCTGCTACAATTATTGTTACTAGTCCTATTGTTATTATAATCATTAACATTACAATTATTATCATTAACACTATAAATACCATAAAACTTCAATTAATAGCCGCCTACCTCCTATACTGGCCTGGTGTGGGAACACATTTTGACAAATAAACGCCTGCCTTAATTAAACGCCTGGTCTGGTTTTTATAGAAGTTCTTTGGATGTATAAAACCTCTTAAACCCCGCAGGGTCACCCGCTTTAGCTGCTTCTATGCTGCTTAGATTTAGTTAATACAAACATTAATGTTTAAATGTATGATCAAAATGTCAGTATGGACATGCTACACATCGTTAGATCGGTTAGATTCTCCACAATACCACTGTTATGTTCATTTAATGGAAACAACAAGACCCAAAGTCTAATTCTTCTAGATTTACCGGTGTAACCTACATGGCTACAAGAGAGGAAAAGTTGAAAAAAGTGCTGACTCACGTTAACTTTGAAGCAATCAAAAGAATCAAAACAGCTTTTCAGAAAAATTTATAAGTTTTGAATCCTGTCATGTGAAGTCCATCGCTCTTTGTCTACTAACTTCTCCCATCCTGCACCGTGTTGTTGTTTTCGTGAGGTTGCTGCCTTCAAAATAAAAGCGCATAAGCCGTCTGTCGGAGCTACATCAAATGAATGACGTGTATTTGATATTATTAGATAATTTTTACATAAGTATTATTCTGTTTGAAATAAATAAACTGTTTCTTAGTAGTTTCAGTTTTGTGCAAAAAGAATTAAAGGCCTGCCCCATATGGACGCCTGTCCCAAATAAAGGCAGGGTCAATTCAGTGATTTTAGCAAATAAAAGCCCGGGCTATTATTTAAAGTTTTACGGTATCTGTACCATTATTCATTCAGTCTATAGCAACATTACCTTTACTGTCTGTACCTCTGTGTGTATATTGTGTAGGCTGCCTCCCTCCCCTCTGTCTCTTCTTCCATCCCTCTGTCTCTGTCTCTCAGTTCCTGCGCTATGAATATAACTGAATATTGGCACGTAGATGTGTTCGGGCGGGACCATTATCAAGCATGTAAAGTTTGGTGCGGATGTGAGCATGTACACTGAAGTTACAACAACTTCCAGTTTCATGGTGAATCTTCGATTTTGGATTCACGCCATTGCATGAAAACTCACGGTTTGTGCAACTTTTAATCATCTGTGGGATTAGAATAGACAGCAAAAATCTGACGTCAGTCAGACTAATTCTGTAGGAGGAGTTTGTTAAGTATGGAGTGTTAATAAATCATCCACAAATGACCATTAAATGCAAAATGGCCAACTTCCTGTTATGTTAGTATATCACTCCTAGAGGCTTTTTTGTACGTCTGGACATGATACATGTGCCACAGAAATTTCATACATGTAGGTGAAACATGCCGCAGGAACTCCTTCGTTAAAGGACACCTACTTGTTGTCAGCAGGTGGCGCAATGAATATGTGTGAATATTGGCATGTGCATGTGTTCAGGGAGGGACTATTATTAAACGTGTAAAATTTGGTACAGATCTGAGCATGACAAATTACAACAACTTCCTGTGTCAGGTGGAACTTCGCTGCCCCACCACGCCGTTAACTTCAAAGACAAGTTTTAGAACATGGCCTCATCAATGTGTTAAGGGTTTTCTGGGACAGTTTTGAAGTTGATATGTCCAACTTGCTCGGAGTAGTACATTACAGCTTAACATGTGTCATTTCCTGTTGCCAGTGGCGCTTTGACTTATGACTATGGGTGTGTTCAGAGTGGGACTCTTATTATACATATCAAATTTAGTGCAGATGTGAGCATGTATACTAAAGTTATGCTTCCTGTATCATGGCGAATCTAGTGGTAAATTTTTGACGACGCGTCACGGGCAAATTGGTCAACTGATAATAATGTTATTAAACCTGTCAAATGTGGTACAGATGTGAGCATGTACTAGGGCTTGACAATATAGCCAAAAATGTTATCATGATGAAAATTTTCATATCTTTCGATATCAATAATTTTCACGATAAGTAACAAATCGTTATTTCTTTCAAGTTTAAAGGCCGAAAGTGAAGAAACCTGATGGTTAATTGCAGTTTAAACTTTTTCCTATGGTCAACACTTGATGCCAAACAGTGGATCACTTCACAAATCTGAGGCAGAAAATCCAAAACTATTATGATAAAATTTTTGTCAACAAATATGCATGAGTAAAATTAAGTAAAAGCTGGTTTTGGTCCTTTTCCCTCAACAAAATAAAAAAAAAATAAAAAATTAAGTCCTTAGTGTGATTCAAGTTAATAAAATCAAACATTTATTGAATAATCATTGAACATGTGTTATTGCGATGATTATTGTTATCGTTTTATTGTTCAGCCATAGCATGTACACTTAAGTTTGAACAACTTCCTATTTCGTGGTGAAACATTGAAATTCCACACAATGCCATGGGCTCCCTGGTTGACCAAAACTCACCATTTGTACAACGTGTAATCATGAATAGGATAACACTGTACAGCAAAAATTTGAAGTTTCACAGACTAATTCTCGAGGAGGAGTTCATTAAAGTGCGGAGTATGTAAATCGCCAAATGTGACAATTAAATCCAAAATGGTCGACTTCCTGTTGGTTGTTGACCCACCTGGCGTGTGTTCAAAGTTTTGTAAGTTTTCAAGAACGTTTAGGCCGTCTTAAATTAAATGAATTTACAGAAATAATTCTACAGTTCAGTATTGTAGTCAACATGCTGTGACCGAGATTTGAACACGTAATGCCCCCCTAAGCACATCCCCCAAAGCACCAATAGAGGGCAATCTATGACCAAAAATACCTGCTACAGCACAGTTTTTGTTATATATATTTTCTGTGACACCAACTCCACTGTTGCAAAATAACATGAAGACACAGAAAGCGACTAATCTTATGAAAAATTTATTCCATGCAAACAGTGTTTTCATCTAGAAAGACCAACAATATACATATTTAAAAAGAACCAAGTCAGTGGAAATTAAACATTATGTTGACAGCAATAAGTTCAAACACCATGCAGCTGTGATCAATTAACAGTGGGCCAAGGTAGGAATCAAAACCGGGGTCTGCAAAGATAACAGCTGCTCTCAAGACCAACACAGTATGAACTGCGCTATCACATAAGAGCTGTTGCAAACCTCACAATTTGACGATTTGTTGATAGAAGTGTGCATTTGACTTAAAAAAAAAAGCTTTTAAACTGTGATTTTTGTATTTTTAGTAAAGAAATATCTTTGTTTGTTGGTATCATTAAGTTCAAACACCATACGGGTGTTTAAAGTTAAACGCAATTATCACCGGGGTGCTACCCCAGAGGCTGACACGTAACTAGCTGAGCCACCAGTGTACAATAACACAATTTAATGCTTTGTCGATACAAAGTACATTGCCCATTAAAAAAAACTTTTCAGCTATCATTTTGGTATTTTTAGTTAGTGTTTGAGTAGCTGAGCATACAAATATACATCATGTGTCCAAACTCCAAACAGTGAGGAAGATATAGCAAGTTAAACGAATCAGTGAAAGGGGGAGAACTCAGCCTGGAGTTACAACACGGAGTGAATGAGAAAAAACACAGAGTTTTTTGTGCTTATGGAGATAAATATAAGCGACTGGCAGCAGTTTCCCAAAAAAATTCTGGTCTACCAAATCCTCCTCTCCACACTCTAAGCATGACCCACTGATGAAGTCTCTAAAAGCTGTAAAATGCTTCACTTTGGAAGGACATAGCTCCTAAACTAAACATTTTTTTTAGCAAACACCAAATACAACTTTGAAAGATCACCATCTTTTCTGCAACTTATAGCTCAAATGGAGTCTGTAGCTGCACATATGCCCGGAGCATTTAGCCCTTTAAGTTGAGTAGGTTGGAAGAAAGTTGAGCCTCTACTCCCATTCATTTTTTTCACATAAAAATCCCAGGTGAAAAAAATGTTACTTTAATTATACTTTTTAAAGAATGTACTAAGTACACTTTATTGTATCTTTAAGTATACTTAAGTGTACTCAAGTGGTCCTTGAGTACTACTTAAGTACTACTTGAGTATACTCTAAGTGTAAATAGTATGCTAAATTGGCAGAACTTTTTACAAACTTCAAGTGTATTGAAGTACACCTGAGAAAATCATCATTCATGAGCATTCGAAAAACACTTTTGGGACAATTGCATTATATCACCACTGTGTTGGAAATATACTTAAAGAGGCAGTACAGCTTTAACTGATAGTAGTGTACTTTGAACACACTGTTATCATCCATCCATCTTCATCCCCTTATCTGGGGTCGGGTCGCGGGGGCAGCAGCTCCAGCAGGGGACCCCAAACTTCTCTTTCCCGAGCCACATTAACCAGCTCTGGCTGAGGGATCCCGAGGCGTTCCCAGGCCAGTGTGGAGACATAATCTCTCCAGCTAGTCCTTAGCCTTTCCCCCGAGGCCTCCTCCCAGCTGGATGTGCCAGGAACACCTCCCTAGGGAGGCGTCCAGGAAGCATCCTTACCAGATGCCCAAACAACCTCAACTGGCTCCTTTCGATGCAAAGGAGCAGCGGCTCTACTCTGAGCTCCTTGCGGACGGCTGAGCTTTTCATCCTATCTCTAAGGGAGACACCAACCCAGCCTTCATGACCATAGGTGAGGGTAGGAACGAAAATGGACCAGTAGATCGAGAGCTTTGCCTTCTGGCTCAGCTCTGTTTTCGTCACAACGGGTGCGGTAATGTGAGTGAAATACCGCACCCGTTGCTCCAATTCTCCGGCCAATCTCCTGCTCCAGTCTCCCCGAGGTACTTGAACTCCTTCACATGGGGTAAGGACTCATTCCCTGCCTGGAGTTGGTACTCCACCGGTTTCCTGCTGAGAACCATGGCCTCAGATTTAGAGGTGCCACGAAACGCAACCCCTCCCCACCACGACTACGCCTTGATATCCTGTCCATGAATATCACAAACAGGACTGGTGACAAAGCGCAGCCCTGGCGAAGGCCAACCCTCACCTGGAAAGAGTCCGACTTACTGCCGAGTACTCGGACACAGCTCTCGCTTTGGATGTACAGGGATTGGATAGCCCTGAGAAGGGACCCCCTCACCCCATACTCCCGCTGCACCTCCCACAGTATCTCCTGGAGGACCCAGTCATACGCCTTCTCCAGATCTACAAAACACATGTAGACTGGATGGGCATACTCCCAAGCCCACTCCAGGATCCTTGTGAGAGTAAAGAGCTGGTCCATTGTTCCATGACCGCATTGTTCCTCTTCGATCCAAGGTTTGACTCTCAGCCGAACCCTCCTTTCCAGCACCTTGGAGTAGACTTCACCGGGGAGGCTGAGAAGTGTGATACCCCTGTAATTGGCACACACACATTGGGCCCCCTTTTTGAACAAAGAAACCACCACCCCAGTCTGCCACTCCTTAGGTACAGTACCCGACTTCCACGCTATGTTAAAGAGAGCAATATTTGTTGTACATAAGAGAATTTTATTTCAAGTTCAATACTGTTATACTGCAAATACTTTATTAAGTGCTACATAAGTATCCTTACAATATATCACAACTACATATGCATGTAGCCTACTTTTAACTACTTTCATCAAATGTGCTGTTCTGTTACATGACATTGCACTTCAATTATGTGGGAAAAACAATTTTATTGACAGCTTTGTAAAACAAAAATTGTTAATCATTTGCGAATGTACAATTCACCAAAAAGAATTAAATAAAAATAAAATTAATTAAGATAAAAGTAATTTTCCTCTCAGGGGGGTTAACACTTGATTGTATTATTTTGATGTGTGTACAACCTACAAGCCAACAAGCTAACTTGATGATTAACACCCCCGTGGCCGATCACAGAGGAGAAACCTTGCTGTATCCCTCGTAGTTACATTTCCTCCTCAGCAGGGCACGTATCTTGCTGACCTCTGTATTAGGGAATCTGTCTCTCATAGTGTCTGGGATAACAGGTAGAAAGTGTGTGATTTAAGACAAAATGGACAATGTATTACATTGAGATTCATTCATAGTAATGACAGATTATCTGTACCTATAATAGCGTTTACTTTCTCTGGGTCAATTTTGAAGACCTTGACCTCCCCTTTTTTCCCCTTCCCTGTAACGGTGGATTTGGCCAGAGTGTCTTTCCTGAGTCCTGGGTGAAAAGCAACATTCTTCTGCCACTGATTCTTTGGTAGAGGCGTTTAGAGATCTGGACTGTGGCTGCCCAGGAACATCTGTAAAGACACACAAATGCAGATTAAAACAAAGTAAATTACAAACACTATCAAGGTTGTGAACATAATGCTATTGATTAATATTGCTATTGCAGTGATTACTTTGTTATAGAACAATAGCAATGGAGCATGTAGTTGTAGTAGTAGCATGTAATGTTACAGTGTAGGTCCTTGAGTCATACCATGTCATCACTGCCAGTAACTGGAACATAGTGATGATACTGGTGATTTTGAAATGTTGTCCAGTACTGTCTTCATGGTAGCCACCATTCCTGGCAGCTCTAAAACAAGGATCTCAAAAGGGGTCCGGGTGTAAATAACAAATTAAAATTATGAAACATCCAACCAAGTAATATGATTTACCAAGACACATTCCAACAGTGCTGATATTCAGCAATTACTCTCTTTCACACTCACGCACTATTGTGTAAATGCAGTAGATCACTCATGGTCAGTGCATTCTTGGGTAATTCATGGTTAGTGCATTCTTGGGAGGTATTCTCTACATTGTAACGCAATGTAGAGAATACCTCCACCTGCTGTCTCACTGTGACTTATTTTCAGATTTGTAATGTGGGAAGTTGGGTCTGTAATGTGAGACATAACACACAACATGCATGCACATTGGCTTCAAAATAACAGTGGGGTGCATATCTTGAATTTCACTTCGTAACCTCAATTAGAATGGTTGCAGGTAAGTCAATAAATTGTGTTGGAGGGTTCAGGTGGCTGCAGAACTGACACCGTCATCTCTAGGGATGGGGATCGACACCCGGTTGTAAAGGGACCCGGTTCCAAAATTTCTCAAACCCCAAAAATCAATAAGGTCCGAGCTTATCGATACTACTATCGAGACTAGCGGGTCCTATAATGTAACGTTAATTGTAACGTACAATGTCTCTAGCGTCAAATCTGATTTCACTTGAAACGCGATGGATAAGAAAATTAATGTTTTTAATGATGGTACGGAAACGGGGTATTAAACCCGGTACTGTTTATCAGCCTCTGCTGCTCTCTGTACTCTTCTGGTGCGACATGGGAGGTCGTCCATGTGTAATAGCAGGGGAACCGGATGGGGGGCCCTGCAACTGTACAGATGCAGGCGGGGTCACCTCACCGGAGAGGCGCCACCTCTCAGTGGCCAGACCCACAAGGGCGGACCGAGAAGCGGATAACCCCTGACACCCCTCCATGGCGGTTTATGTAGGCCGCTGCAGCCTTGTTGTCAGTGCGGACCAGTATGTGCTGGTCCCGCAGCAGAGGGGCGAAGTGTCGGGCCACCTTTCATACCGTGAGGAGCTCCAGCGCGTTTATGCAGCATGTTTATGTGCTGCCACAGGCCGAAGTGCAACACTAGGTCATGTAGTTTACAAGAAACACAATTCTCCCCAGCGTCGCTGTCGCCTGCCATCCGTAACGTATTTGGCACACATTTGATGCCGTACATCACACATGTACAGCGCACATGTACAGCGCACAACACAGCCTGTCACACACCTCTGGATGCAGGAGGAGGAACTGCGTTGGTGATGCCATGGTCACACACGAGCCCGCATCTGGGGTCTGCCTGGGGGCGGGGCACAAGCTCATAGCCGGGCACGTGCGTAATGTGAACAGTATCGCACACTGCCCGGCAGATTTCTATCCCGTCCGCTACCGTGGGCTCATAACCAGTTTCTGTGGGGAGGGGTGTGTGAAGGGACCTCTAATCGTGAACAGAGAGTGTACTGCTTGTTGCTTTGAACTTCAAGTTGCAAATTAGCCACTTGGCTAACGGCAGCTGGCTCACACTGTGGGAAATGTGTGCTTGGTGTGGCTGGTTCGACTGAGACAGGCACAGATAGCATTTGTTTAACAACTTCCACAAAAGGAGCAACAATATTTCACACACAGCTTTTTTTCGACCCATAGTTTACCAGTGGTCCGCTCTGACCGACGAGGGTCGGCCAGCAGCAATGAAACCGGATGCTAGATGTCATTAGCCGCAGCTAATGTGGTGCAACGTGGACACATGTGGTGTCCCTGGTTGGCTGATCCAGGGACAGCACCGCATGTCAGCTACACGTTAGCTTACCGTTAGCTACCTGTTAGCTAAACATTAGCCTGAAGGTAGCATCTTCGTAGCTTAACGATTGCTTCTCTCACCGCGGCAACATAACAACGTCGAGGCCGCCGTCACAGGAGGTTGAAGCGGAGGAAGCGGGGAGCCACTGGGGATTCCTGCTCATCCGATAGCAAGAGGTCGAGGGCTTCGTTAAGAGAGTGGGTGGACCCCGATGCCACCTCGTCCTCTAAGAAATCCAGCTTCTCTTTGCCAGTCAAGAAATCAGGTTTCTATATATAGATATATTAAAAAATTATATTTACTTAATTATTCAGTAAAACCATAGGTTATTTTTTGAATATTATTAGTACTTGTTCGTTAATAAACAACAGCCACATCAAGAAATTAAGTGCTACATGATCTCATACTTGGGAGGGTTGGCTCATCTGGACTAACATACCAAAGAAAATGAAGAACATCTCAAAAACTATCACATCTAGTGCTTCAAGTATGACCACTGACAGGACAATGTAAGCTCACTCTTTCTGTACCACAGTCCATTAAAAACCACAAAATATATGAAGTTTATAAAGGCATTGGCTGGTGAGGATCAAGGTTCCTCTCCATCCATCCATCCATCCATCCATCCATCATCAACTGCTTATCCTGCATACAGGGGGGGTGGAGCCAATCCCAGTTTACATTGGGCGAAAGGCGGGGTACACCCTGGACAGGTCGCCAGTAAGGCTCCTCTCACTTTGCTTAATTAGATAAGCATGCAAATCTTACCAAAATGTCTTTTTTATTTTTTTTTAAATACAACAGAAATACAAAGTAGTACTGACAGCCATAATATCAGCTTGTGGTAAAACGGTGCAATGTTTTTAATGGGCATTTAGCATGTGAAACTAGAAAATACACATTTGTGTGCATAGTGGGGAAGCAATATCCAAAAAAACAAATTTTTTTAATGCAAATTCAGAAAGTATTCATTATTGGTCACTTAAGCACACGGTTATATATCACCATTAGTAGTAAAAAGAAATACATTTACAGTTTACATTACAGTTTTCCACCAGGGCAGTAAAATGTGAAGTTTAGCTGCTGAGCTTCCCTGCTGTTACCGTTTTATTGCCAATAATATTCATCATCTGTTTGTCTCAGGAAGGTAAGGACACATTTCTGTCCACATAACAAAGCCAAAACAGAGCGCTGGAGAATAACTACATGGAATTACAATCCAACAACATATTTTTTCTACTAGCGCAGTAAAAGTTTAGCTGTCTGATCTAAGCTTCAATGCTGGAAGCTGCCTTTTATTGCCAATTAGTGATCAGCTGATTGTCTCATGAATTAACAAAACCAAAACAGCACTGGAGAGAGATTAACTACATAAAACTAATCCAACAACATATTTTTTCTACCAGGGCAGTAAAGGTTTAGCTGCCTGATGCTTCCATTCTCTAAGCTAACCGGCAAAGCCAACCCCAAGCTGGAGAATAAGTAGGCGACATGAAATTTATGCTACATATTTCACACCACTGACAGGGGAAACACCTCACGTCTCTCGGTGAATATGGCCAGCTTCAAACTAAAGCTATCAAACAACAGCTTTCATTTGCATCGCTAAAGTCTGACAAACTTAAGTTAATTACCTGTCCAGCAGAAAACAGACAACTTCAGCACCGCTTTGAAAACATCTGTCCCACATAGCCTTCCATCTGGGGAAATCCACAACATCCGTGATTTCTCTACTGACCACAGACCAGCTCTCTGCACTCTGCACCGTGGTTTGTTAAAATTAGCTGCTAGCATTATTTGAAAGTAGTACTCCGAAAGTGGAAAAACAAAAATAGGCCAAGGATGCTTTGTCTCATCTGAACTTCCTGGTGTACCTTAATAACCCATTATTCTGCAATGAACAGAGTCAAGATGGGGCCTGGCTATGGTAGGACAGTGTACAAGCAGACCTGGGATCACCAGGCCACCAGCATCTTCAGGGAATACATAAAATAATACATAATAGCGCAATTAATGTTACCAGATATGTGCTGGATGTGTATGACCCTGTTTACCTTCTGGAGGTTTAATGCATGTTTAAGTATCAAAAGTCCAAGTACTCATGGACTACAATTTTAGAATGTTTAATTACTGCATACAGTATATCATCTAATTTGATTTATCTTGCTGATGCATTAACATACTGTATATTAATGCTGTGGTAGGTCAAGGTGAAGATCATTTTAACAACCTCCTATACTGCTGGGTTATGTATTTTATAAGATTTTGTCACACTGTTTTTCTCCCTCCCAAACTGTCAGTTTGATTCTCATTTTTCAGTTTGTACCCCCTCACCTCCAGACTCCTCACTTAGTCCCTCCCACCTACGATTCGAGCAAAGGAGTGGAGGAGGAGACGCTAGGAGAGAGGAGTCGAGGAGTCAAGGAAACAGGCATTTAACAAAATGAGATGTCCTTGGCTTGGAGCTGTCATTTTAAAGTGGCGTAAATTAAATATGACATGTTGCACAGCTGCATCATCTTCATGTTTTGAGCCTGCCGCTGTGACCTGTTTTAGAGGAGCAGAACAGCTGTTGGCACTAATACATAAAGGCTACAGATCATATATTCACAATCCAGAAAATGTATAAACATCTCGAGGTTGCAATAAAGATTATAGTGTATGTTGAAAACAGTCACAGATTACAGTAGCCTACTATAATGCACTACACAGAAATTTTCAGCCCTCAACTTGATGTGGTGTTTCATCATCAGTTCCTGTGAGAAATTCAAGTAATTTGTCATTTAGCTGACACTTATCCAAAGCATCTAAACTTCCAGCTATATATGTCAGAGGATGCCTCTGGAGCAACTAAGTGTCTTAATCAGGGACACATTGGTAGCTTTCGCAGTGGGAATTAAACTCACTTCTCCCACTCCAAAGGTATTTGTCTTATCCACTGCACCATTGCCACCCACAAATGACACAGTAACATTTTTCAATTCAATTCAGTTCAATTTTATTTACATAGAGCCAATTTACAACAGTTATCTCATTGCTCTTTTCATATAGAGCAAGTCTAGTCCATACTCTTTGTGATGTTATTTACACCAGACCCAATTCCCACCATGAACATGCACTTGGTGACACAGGCAAGGAAGAACTTACTTTATCTCATATAGCTCCAAGCAGGGACGTGCAGGGGCTCAAGTAAAAAAAAGGGCTCTTTTTTTTTTTTAAACAAGACAAATATATTAACTCAACAACATTTTTACTTTTCTACAAAATAATCTGTTCACACAGAGACCACGGTCTTCTTTAGTATTCACTAGGTTTATCACAGGAGCAGGCAACAGCAAAGCAAACTATGCCACAATGTGCAGGTTTTCTATTCTACTAGTTTCAAGTATATATTTAGAATAAATGTCATAGTTTCATTAATAATTTGTTTATTTTTCACAAGGCAATAAATCATTTCAATTCTTTTGGTGTTATTGGAATACATAACACTTCACATAAATCTTCACACTAAACTGTAGCATTGGGCTGCAGGCATAGCCTAATTAAAATAAATGTTATTTAAATACTTTTACTTTTTGTTTCACAAGCAAGATGC
Source organism: Micropterus dolomieu (assembly GCF_021292245.1). NCBI lineage: Eukaryota > Metazoa > Chordata > Actinopteri > Centrarchiformes > Centrarchidae > Micropterus > Micropterus dolomieu. The sequence continues at coordinate 3,392,100 of NC_060166.1, read as the reverse complement.
CAAATGAGCAAAGATAACCTTCAGCTTCACACAGCCAAGCAACAGAATACTGAATTGCCTGAATACGTTAATATATTGATCAAATACTTACAAATATTATTGTTTCTATTATATTACATTTACCATGCACACGCACGCACGCACACACACACACACACACACACACACAAACACACACACACACACACACACACACACACACACACACAACTACTGATGGTGACATGGATTTTCACATTTGAGGGAGGGCTGTCGGTATCATGTAAAGATCTATCAGCATACAACAAACTAATAGAATGGATAGTTATTAGATGAGGAGCTCGTAATGACACTTTTTCATGGAGTGGTCAATTTAGAGACTTTTTTCTTTTACTCTAATGGAAATAAAACTTCAAGAATACACCTTTAGATGGTGTTGGTTTTAAGCCTAATACCCTCTGTCTGTTTGCATCTGTAGATTTATTCTATATTAACCAAAACAAGCTAATCTGCATATTTACAAAGCACATTTCAGAGGAAAATAGACAACTCTTGATGCAAGTCATTAACTGAGGAAGTTCTGTGGTGATATTCTTTAGTTATTTTCTTTATCCCATTGACCTGCAGTGACTAGTCAAATGTGTGCAAACTGGCGTATTTTAATTAGTTAACGACTAATGTGCATATCAGTGTGGCGATTGGGATGACGTTATTAGACACAAATGTTACTATGTTTTAAATTAGTTTGTATGGCCATGAGATATTGCGTTAGCGAAAACTTCATCTAACTTATTACTTAAGCTCAGCTCATGAGTCATGCGTTAGCAAGACATAGGCCTAGGCCTATATTGTCTTCTGTTTAATTAGCGGAAAACTCGAGGCACTGGTAGTTTAGTCTTTTGTTCATCACCACTCACCACCACACAAGCCAAGAAAAACACTGCTGGGAGAGAAGCTGGAGGGGCTGCTGTCTGTCTGTGTGCTGTGCTCTGGTTGCGCAGTGAGATGCAGAGGGGGGGGAGAGAATCGGAACTCCACAGTCTCATCTTCCGACCTGATATCCTATTAAGATTTTTTTCCCAAAAATATATTTGTTTGACAGGACATACCACCCTGTGTTTGAACCCACTTATTTTTCAAGTGAGCAAAACTATTGGAACATGTGACTGACAGATGTTTCTTGTTGCCCAGGTATTGCCTTTAGGTTGATTGTTCAAACATTAAATAGCTCTGGATGACTAGTCTAAGTCTTCATCCTAGGTTCAAACCAAGTGGCAACCTCTGGCTCTCACTTCCGCTGCAACCAGGAAGTAACAGAAAACTGCAATTCATCGAGTGGCCACTTGAGGCTGGCTGCAGAAGGGAGTCAATCTCGATTGACCCCCATGTTAAAATGCCCAACTTTACAGCAGAATAAAACATGTTTACAGCCTGGTTCAAAAAATGGTTTTAGTGCATATTGCTAATTTTGTCCTGACTTGTTTAAATTATATTAAGCCTTAAAGTTCTGCATTATTAGGGGCGTGGCTGCTTTGATTGACAGGCGCCTATGTCCGCTGTCACTCCTAGCACTCGGTCGGTTGTCTGTTAGCCTCACTCAGCTAATACACTGAGCTCTGAGGCTCAGCTTGTTGGAGCCATTTGGACATTTCTACATGCAGATACCGGATGAAAAATGGCAGGCTGTGCAGTTTATTGGAGAGAGAACCTCCAGGAAATCCGTGTTCTAGTTGGTGAGTGAAATTCTTGTATTTTATTTATGTGTTAACAATATTTAACAGGTATCACTGTTGGCATATAGCTTGTTAGCTTAGCTCGTCATGCTAATTAGCCAGATACGAGCAGCCCCAAGCTGCTAACGATGCTAAGTTAAAATGTGTGTGTTCTAAACGCAGCTTTTAACGAATCAAAGACAAGTCAGCAAGAAGAGAGAAGCCAAAATGTATTAGATTAACATTAGTGTTAGACATTAGGGTGATAATGCATTGAAGTACAGGCGTCTGTGTGAAGATGTAAAGTAGAGGCTCAGCCAAATGTCTCTGGCTCAGCTCTGTTAGCTGACGTTATGTTAACGGTAATTTTTACCAACAGGCAATGTTAGATTTAGCTACGTCGTCTAATGGGGTCGGTGTCCAGTTAGATACTAGTCAGATACTATTATAATTGGCTGCACTTGAACCCGATGGACACGAAGGGTTTAAAGGCAGAGAGCTGAGGGAGGAGCGGCTGCAGAGTTCTGCCTGCTCGCTGAGGAGAGCCATGCATCTCCGACTGTAACGTTACTGTTTAAAAACTATATACTATTCTTTGTGAGGTTCATCAGTGGGGATGATTGAAGTACATATTGAAGGATGTTTATAGTCATCAATAAGTTACTAAACTTAGTAGATGTAGCATTCCTTGAGATTCAGCAAACAATCTGGGGTGATAACTGCGTTTGATCAGCGACGTTTCGGATAAGGAACTTAAGAGGCAGATGAATAATTCGGCAGAACAGATGTTGTAGGCTACCTGCAGAGATTTGCTTCCACCTTCTTTGTCAGCATATAATGAGCGTTGTGCCTGTAGACAAGTGGCTGGGCTGCAACTAGGGCGATGGTTTAGTTCAGGCAAGAAATTAGGTGTGTGAGAGCCGACTCTGAGTTTGTTTGGTGGATTAGAATTTGCCAAAAAAGGTAGTACAGTTCAATAAGAAATATAAAATAAGATCCTTACAATAAACGTTCAATAAGATCTGACTTGAGTAGTCAACAGTTGTCTAGCAGCATGAATTATTATTGCAGGGTCCAGCAGCAAACGTATTGTGCATATTAGTAAACAGTGTTTACACATTGCCACCCCTAATTACTGTCACATGCCAGAGAGGTTATCATGCTGAGGTGATCTCAGAGTTCAGTAGCTTTATGGCTCTTTGGAAGAAGCTGCTTAACTGTCTACCCATTGTTGTCTTTACAGGTGCCAGAGAAGCTGATTGCAGAACCCTCCAGATGTAATTTGCTGTGTTCAGCTCTACAGGAGAGAACAGCTCCAGCTTCCAGCTCTTCCGCTCCTGCTTTGCACAGCCTTTTCTTTTTACTCCACAACACCTGAACACTACTGATGTGAAATTATGACACTATCAATAGATTCTATCAATAACTCTTACAACACATTATTTCAAGTCATACAAAACTACTTTTACATTTGTAACCTTTTAATATTGATGTTTTCATGAATGCAAGACAAGAGTTTAATTTGTTAAATTATTGCTTGTGTATTAGGAATACTTTGTTGTAAACTGTATCAGACTGATTATACTTAAAATAAAATCACATTCTTCATTCATCCTCAGTTTCCTATGTTAATTGTAAATATTGTGATCTAAACTTAACAATATATTATAGTTAACAGCAGCTTTATGTGTTAGTAGAAAGTAAAAAAAAAGAAAGGTTGATGTTATATACTGTTTGATTTTGACATTTCTTCAAGAGACAAATGTGACATTGACTGAGAAGTTAATCTGGTGTGAAAAACAAATAATTGTCTGCACACTGAATATTTTTGAAGCCCTGTATGTGGTGCAATGTATTGCAACCTCTTAGAAGGTATTTTGTGGTTTACATTGTATAGATGCACTTATTTACTACATGTGCATTCAGTCAGCTCTGAGACCTCAGAGTTAAAAACCACCTAGTGGGATTCATAATAATTTGGTGCAGGTCATTCTTTGTTTCAGCACTTCCTCACAGGATGGCTTGGATGTGCACACTTTAGTCTGTTTTTAAACTAGACTTAGCAGAGAAGCAAACAAGGCACTCTTCAAAGACTTCAGGCTCTGTTACTGGGTGTATGGCTCCTTATTTATCTTAGAGTATAAGGTAGAAAGTAAAAATACTCCTGCACACGCAGAAATACACAGCATAATTACTTTTCAACATTTCATGTGAAACATGTTGGGAGTATTTTCACTTTTCAACTTATCCTAGACTGATGTTCTTCAGCAAGAGTTCAGCTTTAATGTTTCACGTTATATCTGTGGTATACGATTAGCTTTTCAGTAAGTAGTAAAGACAGGGAGTGCTAATATAAATATAGAATATTACATGTGAACCATAAACCATATATTTTTTTTAAATGGACCTATAACACAAATATGGACAATATTTAAAACTCAAAGTAAACAGAAAGAGAGAATGCCTTTCCATGTCAGTCCACACCAACAGCACAATGAGGCTTCCCAGGTCTCTGCAACTCTCTGGCACCAGGTGGGACATCTGATCCACAGTGTGACTCTGTGAGGAAAATGTGCCATACATTTTTCAGGTGATAAAAAATTTAGATTCTAAAGTTTTTATTGAGCATATACAGTGAGTACGGAAAGTATTCAGACCCCTTTAAATTTTTCACTCTTTGTTTCATTGCAGCCATTTTCCAAAAATCAAAAAATTTCATTTTATTTCTCAGTAATGTACACTCAGCACCCCATCTTGACAGAAAAAAACAGAAATGTAGAAATTTTTGCAAATTTATTAAAAAAGAAAAACTGAAATATCACATGGTCATAAGTATTCAGACCCTTTGCCGTGACACTCATATTTAACTCAGGTGCTGTCTATTTCTTCTGATCATCCTTGAGATGGTTCTACACCTTCATTTGAGTCCAGCTGTGTTTGATTATACTGATTGGACTTGATTAGGAAAGCCACACACCTGTCTATATAAGACCTTACAGCTCACAGTGCATGTCAGAGCAAATGAGAATCATGAGGTCAAAGGAACTGCCTGAAGAGCTCAGAGACAGAATTGTGGCAAGGCACAGATCTGGCCAAGGTTACAAAAAAATTTCTGCTGCACTTAAGGTTCCTAAGAGCACAGTGGCCTCCATAATCCTCAAATGGAAGACGTTTGGGACGACCAGAACCCTTCCTAGAGCCGGCCGTCCGGCCAAACTGAGCTATCGGGGGAGAAGAGCCTTGGTGAGAGAGGTAAAGAAGAACC